>NW_019212909.1:0-104178 GCF_002532875.2 Varroa jacobsoni | reverse complement strand
ATATGGGCTTTAACCCAGGATTACTACAGCTTATAGTCCTAGTCCTCAGATGAAGCCCAACAGTAAAATGTGTCGCCCACTACATTGGTTTCGACAAAAAAGAGACTAGTGTGTATAGCTGGCTGAACAGCTTTTCGTATTTAAATTGATAAATACAGTGGGTAATGCGGATGGACTACATGATACCTTGATCTTATTCTGCAACACCAACGAAGAAGAGCGATTTTGTAAGAACAGGTTTTGAGGAATTCAGAGTATATAATCTAATATTTGTTATGTAAAATTGATTTCATACCTTAATTTTTACCGAAAACAGGTTTTGAAGAAGCTAGCTGTTAGCGACGCACACGAGACTCTGGCTGTTGCAGACGCCAAGCTGGGAAATATC
The DNA here is from genome assembly GCF_002532875.2 of Varroa jacobsoni. NCBI lineage: Eukaryota > Metazoa > Arthropoda > Arachnida > Mesostigmata > Varroidae > Varroa > Varroa jacobsoni. The sequence continues at coordinate 103,790 of NW_019212909.1, read as the reverse complement.
ATCAAAGAGAAGATGGATATTCTTTGTGTAGCTAATTCATCCATCCAGGAATTGATGAGGTAAATTTTAATTGATCCTAAGAAAACGTTGCATTATTCTTCTTCTACTACTCTTCATGTAGAGATACCACTGATAATAGTTATTATGTATTGTTGCCAATTATCATTTATTTTTTTAAATCGTTGAAATGTATTCTAATCAGTGTTTTCCACTTCTCGCTACTGCTTCAGATGTATCCGGTCTCAGCAGGAAGCTTTGATTACTGGGCTGTCTCAGAAGGAAGCAACAGCAATGGCTCTTGGTCTTGCCCATTCTCTTTCACGATACAAGCTCAAATTTTCACCAGATAAGGTAGACACAATGATAATTCAAGCGGTGTCATTGTTAGATGATTTGGACAAGGAGCTAAATAATTACGTCATGCGGTGCAAAGAATGGTAAGATAGTTTCGTTTCTATTTGTGGTGCAGCGTGGACCGAGGGCAACGATGTGACAACCTTTCACTTCGCCTGTTTATGGTCATCGATAAGCCATTGATACATGTCCATATACCACAGTATGGCACAATAGCATACGTGCAGTGACCCTCCTAGAATAAGAATAGATAAAGATAACAAGTGTTTCAGAGTCCCTTCACGGTAGTACTGCTATTCCGCGTGGTGCTATCCTGCTACACAAACGGCATGCTGAAAACATCAAATAACATCCATTATTTTTAACTGCGACGACGAGTGTTCTTTATCGCAAGGCAGTGGCGTTCCAAGTTTGAGTTTGTCTAAATTTATAGGGTCTGGCATCCTGGCGACAACCGTGTACTGGTTATCGGTATCGAAAACGGACCCAAAAATAACTGCCACCCTAATTACCTAGAAGCTACTACTTTTAAGCTTCTAGTGCGCACGTGTTCGAACAACATCGTTATTTTAAATTGTACTGTTTTGTTTAGTAAAATAAGAAACCAAGTTATTTGATTGTCAGTAAAGGCGTCGTAGTTGGAATTCTTGATGACAAACTGGCCCTATGCATAGATTGTTTTTTAGCATTCCTACAAGAACTGGTCCTTCTCCGGCCGAGCCAAGCATATTTCTGGTTCAGTCAAGTGATGGATCACACATTAGCGACGCCCTTATGTAAAACCGTTTACGCTGGTCGTATTCCATAATATTTTATGTATGTACTTCGTTTTTTTCGAAAGGCTAACTTGTATTCTCTACGTTACAGGTATGGCTGGCATTTTCCAGAAATGAGTAAGGTGGTGACGGACAACATGTTATACGTTAAAACTGTGCGCAAAATGGGAATGCGTAGCAATGCCATTAATTTGGACTTATCGGATATTCTGCCCGAGGACCAAGAGGCAAAGATTAAGGAGCTGGCTGAAGTCTCTATGGGTACAGAAATTGCTCCTGATGACGTGGCTAATATTATGCATCTTTGTGATGAGGTTATTCAAATGACCGAATACCGAGGGACCCTTTATGAGTATCTTAAAAATCGTATGACAGCAGTAGCTCCTAACCTGACAGTCCTTGTGGGTGAATTAGTAGGTGCTCGTTTAATTGCTCATGCCGGTTCACTATTGAATCTATCTAAGCAACCTGCTTCAACTGTCCAAATTCTTGGTGCAGAAAAGGCACTCTTCCGCGCTCTGAAAACCAAGCACGATACACCCAAGTACGGCCTTATCTACCACGCACAAATGGTGGGTCAGAGTAGCCAAAAATGTAAGGGAAAAGCATCAAGATGGCTGGCAGCGAAATCAGCTCTTGCCATCAGGGTGGACGCTTTAGGCGAAGACACTGACACTGAAATGTCGCTTCGAAATCGAGCCAACCTTGAGGCGCGTCTCAAGATGCTTGAAGACGGTAAGCTAACACGAATATCGAAGACTGGCGGTAGCAAGTCAAACAAATTCGATGTGTATCGACATAAAAGTGAGATCCTTGAATATAAACCCGCAAAAGACTCTACCTTAGGAAAGAAGCGCAAGACGTTCGCCGATGATGACGACGATGCCCCTCATGAACCTAAACAGTTCATTAAGAAATCAAAACATTCAGATGTGCAGCAGGAACAGGAAGAGGATCAAAAGGTGGAACAAGGCAGCGAAGAACAGTCTCCAGTTGAAAAGAAGAAAAAAAAGAAAAAGAAGTCAAAGGTTGCTGAAGAGCAGGAAGAGGTTGAGTGAATTTGGTAGAATATTCTGGTCCATTCCTTAACCGATGCGACAAAAGGCCCCTAGTTTATATAAAATAAGTGTTATATGTGTATTTAAAGATGGAAGTAAGAAAACATCATTTCAAGTGGCTTCTTCGTTTCTCACGCGCATCTACTAATCGTATTTCCGATTAATTCAAACTCTACAAAAGAAGAGGAGATCCCGTTATTATTAGACAACAGGCAAAGGGTAACATTAAGACGAATTGGCTGGACACAGATTACGTTAAGCTTTATTTAGCAAACTAGGTTTTTTGCACTTGAGGTTCTTTCTCTAGCCTGTTGATGAACATTCTCCGCAACAGTTAGCTTGTCAAGGAAGATGTAAACGTAATATCAATGAGATCACAAGTGATGCATCCGGCAAAGTTGAAAAGAAATTGTTTTATCGAGGGCTGGTAGAAGTGTAATGTAGACAAACTGCTATATGATGATCTGAGTGTAAAGGCGAAGAAGTCCATACATGATTGTGTATAAATGGGTATGCCTAACTCATAGTTAAAATAATTATGTAGTCAGAATGAAGTGATGCTATAAGTGTATACTAAATTTGTGGTCTGCTTAGAAATTTAATTATTAGACGTGTATTTTTTGTTTTTGTAAAATATAAATTTTAATTTGATAATATTTCTTCGAAATAATGTTGGCATTTTTTGCCTGATTTATTTAAACTGCTGCTGTTAACCAATCTTCGGACGCTTCTATGAGTGCTTTCCAGTATTGCAAAAGAAGTTTTGTAGAATGCTCAAATCATAAAATGCTTTAATTAAAGTATCATGCTTGATAAATTAAGCCTGGGCCCGGTCAACATTAGGCTGGGAAAAACGAAGCCAAACGGTGTCTTTTCAGGATTTTATTTCAAACAGCAGTCAAAATAAAACAATTAAATGACAGATATTTACTAACATAATCGGATAGAGATATTTCAAATTAGCATTCACATAATGCGAAAAGATTTTTATCACCATAAATTGAATTTGCTCCTAGCTGAAAACTTATTTCTAAATATTCTTCCATAAATGAATAAAACTTTATCATAAGGTGAAAAAAAGCTGAGTTTGTTTAGATATAACAGAATTTATTCTGCATATTTGTCAACCGTAAGATTCGCTTATATGTGCAAATGTGCTAACTTGCATTAGCTCCATGAACAAACACCCCATGGCGTAGTTAAACAATTTTGTTTGTTTTTTAGTATTATTATTGCCGCGGTATAGATTGTCTATCCTATTAAGATTTTCATTTTCATACCTAAAGAACCATTGAGATATCACCACTCATTTTTCGGTCAACATCTAAATATACATTTTTGCCGTGGTATGAACTAAAACAGCACCGAAAGGTCTATGTGCTATTACTATATTTTTTGAAGTTTCTTTTCGCTCTCTATCGAATTCGCTCCTACATTATTCGGCATGAGGGTGTGTGTTATTCCGTAATGCTCACGTACCGTATGCGCATAATATATCCGTATATAAACATTTTAGCGAGCTTTGCAAATATTTCGCTCATAATTTATTTTTATGTTAACACCCAGATACAACTCCGTCTCTTCAAGTCTATTGTCGTCTGCTCTTCATGGATTTAGCAATTACAGATTCACTTCTAAATGTCAACTTCTATAATTGAATAGTAACAAGGGCATGTAACAATAGCTATACATATTTAAAATCTAAATTTCATATGACCATTACTAGGATTATCCACCCTAGTTACTAATGTTACTGCAATAAATTAGCCTAAAATTCTAATCAATATGTTCATCACGAAGCACGTGATAAATCCCCTTTAAGGGGTCTCACTGAAACTGTACTCAACAACTATAGGACACTAAACCCTTTATATCGGCTAAAATGTTTCGATCGCGGAAAGGTGATTATAATGCTTCTATATGCTATTATTATATTTTCTGAAATTGGCTTCCGCTCTCTATGAAATTCGCTCCTACACTATCCGGCGTGAGCGTGTATGCTATTACGTGATGGTTAGGCACCGTATGTGCATAATACAATAATATATCTGTATATTAACGTTTTAGCAAGCTTTGCAAATTATTCGCTCGTAATTTTTATGCTAACGCTCAAATACAACTCGGTCGCTTACAGTCTATTGTCATCTGCTGTTCAGAGCTTTATCAACTACTGACTCATTTTTACCTCATTTCATTGACTTCATTTCTAAATGGATACACGCATCCAGCTGATATTATTGGTTCACAAAAGAATCTTGCCACTGAAAAACTTGTACATACTTTTTTCAAGGAGGAACATATCATAGGATCGTGTACAAGTCATCTTTTTGTATATATGACAAGGGCACTGATTTGCGTGAATCGCTTGAGATCGTTTTATATGATTAGTACTATATAGGAATATCTCTTTCCACAAAATTAAAGTTGCACGAGACACTTTGTCTGTTCATGAGGGCCCAAGAATGTGCTACTGTTGGTTCGGCGCGTTTTACTTGTTTTGTTTAGTAATTAAATGTAGTTTATTTTCAGTTCGTTTTTTGAAAGTACGAGCTTCGACTATAGAGCATAGATTTTATGTATCTGTTGTACATATTGCTTAAGCAAGCCTGGCTTTCCCAACGAGCACCGATCACCGAATTCGGAACACGCAGCCCGGCATAGGATGGGTTTATACCGGTAAATGAGCTCTGTCTCAACAGTGTAGGCTCAATTCTAGCCAAACAATTTAGACTTTGGCTTATGTGTCCCTTTCGAAGGTTCGTTACTGGATCGTTGAACGGGGCGTATTTTGGCCTTATCGCATAAGGAGTTAGGTCGTTCGTTTGTATAACCGAATTGTCCTGTTGAGATTCTTCATCCGATGTCTCCTCGAGCATCTCCTCCTCTGGCGGGGCAAGTGGGGTGAGATCAATGTGCGGCTTCATTAGCGGATCCCAAACAAGGCTACCGTTAAACTTCGGTACGTCCATTTTTGCTGTCCGCACCCTGGCAAGGCTCTCGAGAGCTTCATCTATGCTTCCTAAATGTAGATCCTCACAACTCGGAGTGAAGGCTTTCTGAATTTTTTCTACTAGGTGAAGTTCGTTCCATGACGTATGTACAGGATCGAAATTGACGCTGTTATTCGAGTTCGATCGTTGATGGAATGGCGTGCAGGGTTCTGATTGGGTAGTTACAAAATTCCGAATGGCCTGTTTCCGCCGGAGGCTGCTTTTGCGAGAAGGACATCTGCTAGAGGCTCGACTACCAGGTCGGGATTCCCCTCTGCTGCTACAATTACTTTCTGAACTCATCGATGTAAGGGGTGTGCGTGACTCATCTTCGGCTGGTGTTAGTTCTTGCGGCGTAGGCGGATATCGAACGTGATTGATGATGGCGCCCTCTGCTGGCACTGGCTCATTGGTGACCGTTAAAATGTGTCGGAAGTCGCGGAGTGTCCCAATAAATTGAAGAAGCACGTTTGAATCTGTAGTGATTTTCTGCAGGGCGTCTGACTCTGTACCTTCGGCAGCTATACTCACGGCAATACCAAAGCTTCCTGTAATCAGAACATTTAAATTACGGCAATTCCCCATAAAACACCAAATCGAAATACATAAATAGTTCTATTGAACATGTAATATCATATAGTTAGGCCGACAGCTTATACACAAAATGATCAAGCTTATGAGGAATAAAATTTGGTAGGAATACTGAGAAATTAAGTGATTTAGGAGGTTGCGCAATTAGTAAAGTGTATATCAGGTGTCATTCTATGCTGACGAAAAAAACTTATTTTGAAGGCGTAAGGTTAAAAAGAAACAAAATACCGAGATGAACTTGAGTTACATGCTGCTGCTATGATTTACGGTACTGACAAAAATATAAGGGTACGGCCAGTGTAGAATAAATAGTCTTAGAAGTCTTAAAAGAATGGAGTCCTAGAGTGAAGTTATTAGAAAAGGGCTTATCCTTCAGATGAAGTCTCGTCCCTGCACTCAAACGTTTAACCCAACGCACCGTATCTGCCAGCACGTCCTATCCTGTGCAAGTAGGTTTCCTTGTCATTGGGCACTTCAAAGTTGATGACCACACTGATTTTTTCAGCGTCGATACCTCTAGCAGCGAGATCTGTCGTAACGAGAATCCGACAACGATTCTGTTTAAGCTGTACTAATGAACGGATTCGTTCACTTTGACGTTGCGCTCCTGATAGAAGTTCGCAAGGAAAATTCGATTCCCGCAAACGGTCACATAGCATTTCAGCGCGCATCTGCGAGTTGAGAAATATCTGTAGAGGCAATATTAGGAGAAAAAGTGCGTAATTTAAGCTTGCCAATATAGCTTGTGGTTTATTAGTGCGGTTTTTCTCATCCCTAACTAACTGTTAGGCAAATTCTTGAAGGGTTTGAAAATCAGTACAGCACGTTAGACAAGAGTAACGTAGAAAAATAAATCTTTTAGACATACCAGGCACTGAGTGTAGGGAACGTCAACCAATATTTGCAGCAGAACCTTGAGTTTCCGTTGGAAGATGATGTGTGGAATGCTGTGATAAGGTACGCTATGGTAAAATTGCCGAATACCGAGTAGCACAGGGTCGTCCGAATTTAGCCGGACGACAGTTGGAGCTCGCATGTACTTCGACAATTGAGAAACTATCTCTGAAGGGAACGTGGCGCTCAGTGCAAGCATCTGCTTATTCGCCGGGAGAGCCGCAAAGATCGAGCTAAGTTTGAGTGAAGTATAATGGGATAAGAAGGAAAATTTTAAGACGATCATTGATGGTTTTACCAAAATGTCGTTTTCGAATAACCAGGTAAAACTTAATTTTTCTTTCAAGCTTCCGCTTCAAGAAACCAATCTAACAGATATAATTTTTCATAAACATTTGCCGCGTGATATCTGTACAACTCTATCGAAAGATAATATATCAAAGTGCCATGTATTCACGCATCCAGACAGAAAATAATTTGTACTAACTTAATATCGTCGTGAAAAGAAGGTTCAAGCAATTTATCAGCTTCGTCCAGGACAAATAAACGGATACTTCGCGTTTTAAGCAACCCTACTTGTAAAAGTTGTTTTGTACGGCCTGGTGTGCCCACGAAGATGTGACACCGTCGAATTTTCACCTTAATTCAAAAAGATGTGAGTTAGTTTTAAGCTGTATAGACCATAGTCTGAAGAGGCAATCTGGAGCGTACGGTACGGTGGACTTTTACTGCACTCTGTAAGCATGCTGTGTACGGATTTAAGTGATAAAAGAATTCATTAGTTTTGCCGTTAGCCAAAATAACATGCAACTGTAAAGATGTACTAGAAGTTCTTTGCAATTTAAATATCTACCTTTTTGACAATAAGTAAAGTAGGGTGTTTAGTGGAGACTGCAATGCAATATTTGAAGAGAGCACAGTTTGCATTTACTCGTACATATACATCACTAACCTTATCCTGTTCAAGAGCGATGCCGCCGATAAAAGCGAAACATTTCAAGCCAGGATAGTCAACCCCGATACAGTTGATGTTGTCGCAAATTTGTATTGCGATTTCGCGTGTCGGAGCGAGAATTACCACTTGAACCTGGTTAAGCTGCACATTGACCATTTCTAGAGATACAACAGCGAATACGCACGTCTTACCCGTACCCGATTTTGCCTGGATTATCATATCTTAACGCGAATTTAAAGTTAACCGTGTGTCAGTCATGTATAAGCAAAAGAAAACACAAATTTCAGTTAAAAAACACCTGTAATACCAATGGCCTTTACAGAAACAAATGTCTTTCAACAAAATTTTCGACTGACATTAAGCGTTCTTTCAATTATTTAAAGTAAAAAAAACTAAAATTACATTTTTTAGTTTAATCTATTGCGTTCATATCAAAGTAAGATTTCTTTTTGTAAAAAATATGGCTAAATTTTATCAAAATATATTTTTACTTGTTTTTTTTTTTATTAATTCTACACCTCACATTTCTTTTAAAAAAACTGTCTCATAGAATTCGGACATTGCAATAATGAAAACATGGTGACAAGAGAAACGAGGTAAATGTCGCATAACACTTATTTTGGTTAAGTGTTTAATAATTTGTATGGTATTTTTGCTCTTAACATTCTCGGACGTATATGAAGAGAAAGCTGAAGTTCATTTGTTTGATAGAGCTATTTTGATTATATAAAGATGAGGACAGAATCACTTTTTTTCTGGATTTTCATTCACAACACTAAAATGTTAAGTCCTCAGACACGCGTTTCGTAATGCGCTCTATAAGTGATAAGCTTGACGATAAATAAGGTGAACCATTCATACTTGACCTCAAATTAACATATTTCTGAACATATATGAGACTAATGGGAATACGTAAATGGGATAAATTAAATTTTATTCAATATGTTGGGTCAAACTAACAGTTGAATAGTGAGTTATGACAGCTTTATTTGGGCGTTGATATGAAATGTAAAAGTTCATTACAACCGCTTAATAGCCAAATACTCGAGCCTGCTTCACCAGTTACTCGCGAAATGCCGCAGAGATTTCAGTAAACTTAGTCGCTAAACTTTTATATTGTAAATAACCATATCATTAGTCGATAGGCGTTATGTAGGGCAAACCGTAAGTAAAAGAGTAATAACAGTACAGAAGTAAAGTAACAAGATAAGCTAAATGAGGGAAGTTGCTTAGATTTTTGCACTGTTCTAGTATAAAAGGCAAGGCAGTCCTTTACAATCACATAACGATGAACTTACGATATTTTTATTTAACTTACAATAGAATGACATGTTTTAATAAAAAGAATCATGTATATATGCAGACGCGTTACGTTTTTTAATAGTAAAGATTTAATGGAAAATAATATTGCGTTACATCTTGCACATTTTTAATGCCGTATATGGCCTCAAACGAGGGATATATTATTTTCCTAACCTAATTTAATACTTTTGTATGACTTAAGCGTAACTTTTTGATCTGTTGTGCCACCCTTTCTGTTTCCTAGAGCCATATTTACTTAACATGTGTACATATGAAATCATGTCGATCGTAAATCCATGGATAAGGGAATGTGTTTAACAATCTTGTTGGTACTTTCATAATGAGAAGCCATCTGCTCATGCATTTACTAGTCTAAAAAAGCGACGCGCATAAATTACAGTTTTGTAAGCGATCCCTACTGAACCTAACAGGCCCATCACAACAGATCTAACCCAGCACTAATGTTGAACAGCCCCTAAATATTTTAAACACATATTCCATTCCTTTTTTATGGTATACTAGACGTATAGAGTATAACAATACGAACCAGTGAGATATGAAATGCCAGTCTCGTATAATTAAATATATAAAGACAAACTAATATTATTGCCTTTAATTGCACAATACAAGTATTCCTGGAAGTAAAGCACATGACGATAGGCATGTTTTTAATTTACTTGTGTTTAATTACGGTGCCCACTGCTACTGGTGAAATATAATATATTAAATGGGTCAATCTTCAGATCGCACGGGCCAATTTCCTCGCAAGTTCTAGTCGATAATAATGTGATACTATGTTGCACTGTGGATTTTAACAAAATTAATCTCATTAGTTTATTGCAGCTTCATTTACAAACATACAAAATGTCAAGACATCGGTGCCAGTTAATGTGATAAGGCATCGCGGAAAGTCTAAAAAGCTAACAAATATAGACGTTTCAATGAACTTAATGGATCTATAATCATGCTAGAACTCTCTTTTTGGAAGGACCCGAGCTAATTCCAGTACATGCTGCTGTTGGTATCACATGCACATGCAAATCTTGGTAAACGCATTCTAAAAATGGAGTTTACGTTCTACAAGGGACTTGAGCAAAAATATTACTAATTAGCTTATTAGTTGCATAATAGTGTACTATTACCTTACAACAAATACTATATAATGAAACTTCGTGTACTACATTATACACTTATAACACATCTCTTCTTTAGGTCATTTATGCTCACCCCTCCATTTTTAGCCTTTCGCGATCCGCCCAGATTTTTAGCTAAGAGCAAAATGAAGCCCCAATAAACAAGATATTACTTCCTTAGTATATGACAATTCGAAATAAGGTGTGAAATCATGTGTTTGTACAATGTATGACGCAGCAGTGCACCTTTAACAATTTATATATCAAATCATGGCTGATCAGCCAATATCATATCGGTGTACAGATTAGTGAAGTGGTACTTTTCAGATAAACGATATTTAACACTATTAGCATTAGTTATATATCTTAAAAAATACACATTTCAATGGCCGTTACTTATCATTAATGTGGTCAATAGAATAAGTAAACGAATGTGATCAAAGCTCTATAAAAGGACCTAACCCTAATTTAACTTTACCGCAGCGAGGCTTTAGAGTGGTTGGTTGTTATACACGTTAGGTAGTCCTTCTGTTAATTTTATCTTATAAGCAGGTGCGATTCCTTGTGGAATGAACAAATATTTTAACTACAACGTGCAAATATGCTTGTATACATTATGGGAATATCTTTGTGTTGAAAACAAATTTACTTTTTTGACAGCGGAAATCCTGCAGCCCTCTACTTTTAATGAGGTTTCAATTTGAGCTCCTTCTTAGCCCTACACCAGCTAATTCAATGACATAACCTCTCCTTAGATGTTTCTATCCACAGCTTTTTTAAAAACACTAATAATCTCTGCCTTGATTAAGTTCTACATCTTGTTGGAGTACCCTAAAAATCGTCAATTCTTGGTAACTGAATGATTACTGAGTAATAAATTCTTCGTCTTTATACTAACTATATTCTAGAATAGATAGATGTAATTATTCATTTGAGTGAATAAATGGTCAACTAATAAAAAAAAAAACAGATGTGTGTTTTCATCCTTTTGTTGCAATGCATTCATCAGCGACCCTATCGTTGATTAACCAGAATATAAATTCAATGCTTCCATGAGCTCTTTCAAATGTAAACTTTATCTAAAGAATTAGCTTGTTTCTGTAATAAACCTATATTAAAACGACTGTTTTTCGCTTAGGTGTTCTGATACGAAAAATCCAAAAAACGTTCACCGAAACGAAACATTTACTGTAGGACACAATCGTATATGGTGGTTATGACGCAGTACTCTATATTTAATCTATCGCAATATGTTCGTACATTAAGTTCAGTATTAATTAGAAATGTATATTGTAAATGCGTTATATATATATGTATATATATATATTAGGCTTCGAATGCTGCCATTGACATCTTTTCTATAATCTTTTTGTTCACCTAGTATATATTTAGCTCGCAAATATCTCTCTCTGCCATTATGTCATCATTACAAATATGTATATGATATAATTAACTTCTTAAATGTTGATTTGATTTCTTCGCCCAAATCTAGATAATCTGCGATGTTCGAAATACTTTTTTGCATTTCATCTCTGGATCTGAAGAAGTGATAAATCATAAATGGATGGCCAGCGAATAACTTAATGAAAAACAGTCAATATATTGCTCAATCGATAAAGTTGTACGATACAGTTTCGCTCACGTCGATGACAAAGTTCAGTTTGCTGTTTATACCTCACCGGTGACCCTGACCCTTCATACACATATAATTCAACACAACTCCCGCCTTGGCTGGCTGAATACGCAAAACAATTGTTTCCTGTTCATTGTCGAACTCAGATATTGACTAGGATCATAGTTCACTACAGGAATAATAATATTAATAATCATGTAAAATGGTATTCGAATGTATGTGTTTTCGGGCTGCCTCTTCTAGAATGTTAACAACACGTTTTGGACTATGATCATGTATCGTATGGCAGACATAACGTGTATAACGTGATCGTATATGGCTTTTAGGGTCGAATCTGGTCAACTTACCAACACCACATTTAGCCATAGGAATCGCTTTGGCCTGAATCGGCGATGGTTGTTGAAAACCTGTTCTGTTCAAGCCCGAAAGTGTCCTCTTGGAGAGTAACAAAGCCTCAAACGTTTCCACTTGACTTGTCGGCGCCACATCGCTGCTTCGACCTCCGCCGTTAGCGCCATTGTGGGCCAGTCGTCGACAAATTGACATCTCGAAGACCGCGCGAACACCCCCGTTCTGTCGGCGAACAAGCACACGACGTCACAACAATGAGTCGCAACACAAAGTCTCAGAGGCTAACCATTCTGACAAAGCACGCTTTCTATATATCATTAATAATTCCTCGATGTCCACACTGGCCCCTGCTTGCGGATGCACACACTACAACTGAGTCGTTCGTTTCCATTTGCCCTTCCGTTTTCTCTCTCTGTCTTGGCAACTGGTTGCAACAGTGCTTATCCGAAACACTGACCGAGCTCAGCTGATTGACAAACATGAGCGACGATAAAATGAGCTCAGCCGTCGTCTGCTAAGTGTTTCAAGATGGGGAAAGGGCACACAAGAGACATAATCGAAACGAAGAAGAGGTATTTTGGTCTTTTGGTCCATTTGAATAATTCTGCAATCATTACAAACAAGTCGTAAAACCGTGCACATTAAACAGCAGTGGCTTTAACGGTTCGAATTAAATAGATCAATTGAGCGTCACAGTTCGAAAAAAAATACGTGGATACTTTGTTATAAATTAAGAACACAGATCTATGAAAGAGAGGAAAAGGACATAGAACAATGTCTGTTTACCGCTCGCGGATCTATTGTCTGTACTATGGTTGGATAGAGAGGCTGAGGTAAACAGGAGACACGCACGTTGTGCGAGATCGATCTATAGAGTACGTGGAAAACAGTTGACAGAAACATCACGAAACAACTACATAGGGAGGCGCAGCGGTTGTTCCTCGAACCAACGCGTACTCAGTTTATTGCTAGACGATAACGTAATCGCGATGTTGTTTCGCTTAGGAGAGAGACTGACGTTGGGCGGTAGATTTATTAAGCAGTGGCATAAAAGAAGTTTACTATCGAATTTTACTCTGAAGTGGATATCGGGTGGTCCTAAAACAGAATTGATATATGAACACCATAAGCCAGGAGTAATCATGTTGCTCAAATTTTTTGGAGCATCCCAGTTAATTCTTTGGCCATACATGAACTACGCTATATGTGATCTCTTAGAGAGAAAGAAGACCGTCAGGTATGTACTTGTATTATATAAAGGCAACACAGAAGTATAGAATATTATCAATAATCGCATCATGCGAATTTATATTTTTTCAACGGAATAGATAATCTATAATTTTACTTACCTGTATAAGTCTAAGCAAATATTTCATATGATCATTAGAAATGTTCAATATAGACAATCCAAATTAAATATAATTTATTACTATTTATATAGAGATTAAACTCTAACATTATGTCTTTACTTTTATTCTAGTAAATTAGATTTTTACCTCAACGACGTTAACCATTTCAAAATTCTCAGTGCATCTCGCACGTTTGATGAATAAAAGATCAATATTTATTTAGATTCGACAAATGTCATTACTAGCATTACCCCTATTTATAATATATATTTATATTCTATTATTTCTCATCTATCATGTTTCTATATTTATTATACAATCAAAAAGATAAGTAAACCTATTAGAAAGTTGTTTTCGCGTTTCCTTATTGGAAAATATGAGCGCGCTTTTTCCAAAACAGACAATGTAGTAGTATGTATTTTGCTGTTTTTCTGTCGTCTAAGGAATTGACAATTTACAATTTCAGGAGAAATCCTGAAGGCGACAACACGACGATGAAGCGCATATCCCGGAAGGTCGCTGAAAGCTCGTTCTTTTATTTTGCTCAAATCGTTGGAATGGGAATTGGATTATTGCTTGCTGGCGCTTCATTCCTCGTCGCCAAACAAACAGCCAAAAGGGTTTTTCTGCTAGGCAGAAGCCGTGTTCAGTTCGAAACCTACGGTATTTTTATACCAGAAAAGTTTGAAACTAATCTGGAGCAAGTGAGTGCCAAACGGGGCCGCAATCCCGAGGCTCTCTCTTATATACCTATAAAGGTATCAGAAAGGACATTATATGTGCTTCTGGACCAATATGCAGGCCATTTCCCTGTGCCGAAACTTTACGATAGGACTGTTGGCGTAACAAGGCCTTTGTAATCGAAATTCTGCAAAGATTTAGGATTTTTCAATCGTATGGATACTCGCATATCGTAGTGCTCTCGCAAATTAAAATCGGCGGCGGCTAATTATAACGAGGGGAGTCACAATAAATGTTTTCGGACGTCTTTAAAACCACGAGTTCTTGTTTAGGTAGGCTTTCAAAGATGTGTTTCTACGTTCTGATGAGTTCTCGATAATACTAGTGCTAAAAACTTGTCACAGACAAAAAACTTCCTAAGTGCAATATGCAGTAAAGCAACGTCATATGACTGTTTTTAATCATATCGCACCAAAACCTTAATTCAATTTTTGGGACTTCATCAAGTCAAATTATTCAACCATACACTTTAGTAAAACTGATTTATTCATTTATTTTTAGTTATTATTTAACATATATATATAGATATTTAAAATTAATCTGACACATCTATTGGTAAAAATTCCGTTGGAACTTGGAAATGCCAATCGTTATCTCCGTCACACTGATCTGTGCCAGCTTTACAGCGATATTTGCTTTGCTTAACGGTTTATACGTGTATTGGGTTCTTTCTTTAAGTTACTTATAGCATTTAGCTCGTTCAGTAATCGTCAAAGATCTTTCGCGAATTTTTACGAATCCCGCAAATCTGAAAATATTCTCGCAGGCTAATGGCAATAAGTCTGCGAACAGCTTTATAAGGTCGACGTAGAGTAATGTCACTCTTATGCTCTGTCGATCTAAGTTGTACCACCCAAAGGATCTTAACTTGATCCTAACCAAGCTAAAACAATCGTTAATTATTACTTGAGTATTAATACGTTACGCCGACATGTATGTTATATTGTTTGAGTGGGTTAAAGCTTTTGAATCTAAACACCGTTTTATACGACTGCTGCCTTCTTAGGGATACGAACGTATTTTTCTCCATTTTTATGGGTAGTGCAATGATATTCGTTTAAACACTTCTTTGGTAAGCCTACAATCTAAAATAAAAAGAACTTAAATTATTTGAAATTGCAATATAACTTAGCTCGTACGCGCAAAACGTACACACTCTTTTTTCTTAAGCCAGTAAGCTAATGTATCGTTAACAGATATTTAACACTGTAAATGTTTTCTGAGGTTAAAAGATATCTATAACAAATATATGGTAGATGTAAATATAACAGAGTCTATGAAAGTAGCTTGAAGAATAGTTTTAAGTCCACATTTAGAAAATTCTAGAATTAGAGAAAAAAAAAAGTAATAGAAGCTGTGTGTTGTGCGAACGTAAAAATGGGGTGGAAATGGCTAGCCGTTAAGTTACAAGACGTAAAAATAATTTTTTATTAATGCTTTCATATCTTTACCCAGTAGCAATCTGCGGTAAGAAGCATAGATAATGTTACTAAATACTAATGATTAAACAGAATCAAGCTACAGAAAATGAATGAGAAATGGTGAAAATTCATTATTATTTTTTTTTTGAGCTTCGTTTATCTGAATTATAACGTGAATTATGTAGAGGACGTAATTACGATACTTTGTTTACTACAAGCCTTGTGTATTTGATAGATAACCTTGAACTTGTTATACGGTCAAAAATTAAGCATATCGCCTATTCTCGGACACAAGTATGTGATTTCCTCGATACCTTTAGAAATACGTTTTTGTCTGTAAAGAACGAACAAATAAAGCTTATATATTGTGGGTAAATTCATTTATCTGCAAAACATAAATTTAATCATGCAATAACAAATTTTCAGCGAATCTCTAAAAATTATATTTACAAGGTGGTGATTAACTTTAAAAGGTGCCATTTGTATCCTGTGCGAGGCATGGTATATAAAAAATGAAATTTTAATTGCTCAAAAATCTGCTTGAATTGAAGATGATTGAACCACCTTAGGTCATTCACCACTTTGAAAGATCATCATACTGCAATGGATATCGAAATATTCACATTAAACTCTCACATGGTTTAATTATAGTAAATGCATTCTCACTTCTGATTTAATTAAAAAAGTAGATGAAAAGATTGGGCACGGAAGTCTGCCGACCTTGAGCATCAGTCTACAAACATATTTTGAAGTTTGTACGTAAAATGATGGGTTAGAGTTAATTAACATTTAAAAGATTCTTAAAGGGCCAACTATTATAATAGATCTGATTGGAAATACTGGAACTTATGACAAAGTGAGTATTTGCATTAGCTAACAAAGAACCCCAAGAGTAACAAAACCAAATTAAACTGTGAGCTCTATCTGAGCAGCGCAGCATACATCGTATAAAGTTGTGTCACCTGCATATTTTTTCAAAACGAAATTCGGTGCGTACCTTCTGTTGATACCTGTCGCCAGAAAAGGAAGATTTCTTTTAGATGTTTTTTTTTTTAAAAAGGAACATTTGGAAGGAAAATCCTTGCAAGTCTATTGGAACCCAGTTTTTGGGTTACCTTTTTGGGCTGATTCCAGAAAATGGGCTTTGTAAACGTGAACACTTAAGTATTGTGCAAAACAGACTGATTTTACAAAATGTAATACAGTCTGCCTTGTACAGCCTTGTGAATGAATGTTTCCTATTCAACAATGGCTATATATAAATTAATGGCCCATTTCATTAGAAGAAAATACCCATCATACAGTCGCGCAGCGGAATCGACGAAGAAGCACGTATATAGCTGCTATCCAATTCACAGTAGGTAATTTCCAATACTGCGCTCTTCACCTAAAGTCTCCACCTAAAACGCTCTCCAGCCTAGGCAAAGTTTGAATTACAAGAAAAGACACAGGCACTGTCTAAACTAAATCGGTAAAGCATGGAAGGAAAGGTGCCCCTTAGCTGTTGTATCTTTCGAGTATCACTTCCGGTGCACTCGAAGAGAGAAATCGGCAGTGGTATGAACAAACAATCCATAATATAAAAAATATAAACCTTCTATTATTCACTTATATATTCTATATAATGATGTGCTGAGCCACAATTTATCGTGCCTACAAACGTCCTGCTTTTTAAAACGTACACTGTGACGATATGGATATCGTGAAAGACAGCAAGAAATTGTTAATTTCAATCTTGAATGAAAATATCGTCTAGTAACAGAGAAGACAGCTCAGTAATTTTTGTCGAGTGTATTCATTTACCACAAGGCGCTCGGTTGCCGTACTTAAATCTCCCGCGAGGGCCTGTTTTTTTAGCCCGCCTGGCTGTCACCCAGACGACTAGCCAATGACAAGCCCTTCCCATAACATTAGCGTGGGGGAGTTCTTGCACAATATGGCAGACGGGTTTCTCGACAACTAAGCGGAGCGCCAGCTATCACTAGCAGCACCACCTCCATAAGCAGCAGTAAAAGTACAGAAAACTATTGCAAATTACCCGTAAAGTATTTGTTCAGTACAAGCCAGTACGGCGATTAGCATTCTTCATTAGGCGTTCGAGTTTTACGTTTGTACGTCGGTGTGATTGAAGCGGTCTGCTCATCTAGCAGCAACGAAATCGACCTCCTTGTCGTCATCGTTCCGTAACGACGATTTGGGTGCGTGCCTGTCTGTCTGTCATTGACCACCGACTTGTTACTTTGCCTTTCGTTCCACAATGAGTAACCCGCTCCAGCAAGATCTATCAGCTAGTAGGAAACCGTATGACAGCTACGAAGACGACGATCTTTTCGTGTCTACTGTCGAGGTAAACGAAAACTTTTCCTCCATCCTGTCAATATCATGTTCTCTTCGTTTTCCTATGATCTCTAGTGTCATATGGGTGCCACAACACCTCTCCCAAAACAACCGTCGCTTCAACATTCAGTTATCGCCGATCACTAAATTGCGATTTTCTGTGTTCGTCGTCTGTATACGTTTTTGTGTGTTAGGTGCCTTGAAAGTTGAAGGGCGGCGGGAACCCGACAGCTTCTTCGCTAGTCACCCAAGTTAATTTCCAGTCCCTTCTGATCTGTTTGTGTGTGAATCTCTGCCAATCAACCAGTGTGCAAGGATATATGTCAATGTTTAATGCATACGTGACATTATGAGAGCTACCGCTTGCGACAGTGGTGTTTCGCAGTTAGTTGTTGTTGTCGTCGTCGTCTATTGTAGCTAGCAGCAGTGAATGAAATGTTCAGTTACGTAGTAATAATATCGAACCCGTCGAAGCAACCTTTAATAAGGCAGCAATGTAAATAACCGTATGTGATATGCGTATGCAATCAACAAGGCCGAATAGTGTTGTGACTGCTTCCGTTGCAGCTGCTGCAGTCGCTATAATGCTAGCGACTATCGTATATTTATAGCCTTTCGTGTAGCCGCCCTCTCTCGGTTTCCCGTTTTCGCTTTGACCGTTCGCGAAACCGGAGCGACTTAGGTTGTGTCATTCACAGTTGGTTGAAAGAAATGGCGGAGCCGCCCCTACCGGCGTCTATAAATGGCGATACATTCAAAAGATAGTAACTGAAAGAACTACGAGAAGCTCTGGTATTTGTTCGTTCAGTAACGAACAGGTTGTGCACGGCTGAATAGATAAACAGATGAAAATGTTAGGAAAAGTAGCCGAGATACCTAGCCCTGTATTTTGATGGACATAATTGTCAGCTGTGTAGAGTTTGTATGCGGATACCTTCACGCGGCAAAACCTTTTTCTTTTTATTATCTAGTCGCTTATCAACGGCCGCTTTTGCTTTTTTGATTTGGTACGGTGAACGTGAAAAAAATTTAGGTCATGGCTCATTAGAGTTCAGCTGAGCGAAACCGACAGGTTTTACAGGGCGACAAACGAAGCGCAATCACTTTCCCATTCACTGATTGACTCAGTAAGAAGGCGCTGTTCAGTCGTTATCGCACACGCTATAGGTAGCGGTCGGGTTAAATGGAGGGGAGAGAATTATGTTACATAGTCTGATAAATAGAAATAGTTCGAAATATTGATGGTCGGAGCGTCACTATGTTAACAGGGTTATTCACTAATTAGTAAAAACGTAGCGTTCTGTGATGGTTTCAGCAAATATAAATCTATGTCTGTTTTTGCCTCCCTGAGCAATTCATTTTGGAATATTTTTCTGCCTCAAAAAATTAATTCGGCAATTTAACAAAATTTTGTCTGTAAAACCGCCGCTACTTAAATATGTGCAAAAGGCTAACTAAATATACTATGATTGGCGGCAATTTTGAGCTCATTACAATGCCATTGCTAAACTGTATTTCGTGGATTCAGTATGATTTATTATACGATCTTTGTACTTGCGCAAAAGAAGCAGACTTTGCGTTAAAAATAATTTTGAAAATCATTTACGTATTGCCATAGTTTTCCCGAAAATTGCTCTTTATTGTCTCTAAAATGCAGAGAGGTGCGAATTATGTAGCTGGCCATAAAGATTTCTATTGGCGTCTTCTGATATCTTCCAGCTATTGTAATCTTGGTTCCCTTATATGTTCTGTTTATTAGCAATGCGGAACTGATGTTAGTTATTAGTCTGACAACTAAATTAATTAGTTTGAAACGAAACCAGCTGCTGAAGAAACATTTCGCATAGATTTTTGAAGTCCTTACATTGACTTTATTAATGAGCCTGCAAGCGGATTTGAACTAAAGGGCCTACGATTTGTGTAAAAATTACTCTCACATAAATTTATGGGGACAACATTAGCGAAACTTTTTTCTTTAAGCTCCGCTAATGTTGTTTTCAAACACCGATTTGAAGTTTATGTTCTGCTGTATGTGCGCAGTCGACCCTTAGGGATCGTTTTCTCCGCTTGAAGATCAGCAGACCGAAATCGTGAGCTGCTAGTTTATTGCTGTTCGATCGCTGAGAAATTTTCAATGTGTATTTGCAACGTTTGTCTAAACACAAGATTTTATTTATTTAATAATGAAAAGATAAGAATGTCGATCATATAGGTAATAGTTTCGTCAATGTCAGACATCGTTATAGTTTAACGATACGTCTATCTGAGCACGTTAATGCTACGAGTTATGTATATATATGTCCGCTGGCAAACTAAAACTAGCAATTTTTAGAATTTGCGATCGAAATAGTCTCTCTAACCCGACTAAGCCACCACGACAAGGTCATTCATTTTTCATTCGACGTAATAGAGGAGGTACAATATGGGATACTTGGAAATAAACGACATTTATTTATCTTACGCACTTAAAACGCCTACGGCAACCTGTAGTTGCTGGTTCAAATGTAGTACTTACCATAGAACAGTACTGCAGAACAGACCCGTATTTACTTAATTCGAGCATGCCATGCATAAGTTTCGACGTGGACCTGAAAAAACTTCTGACGCGTTGTTCTAAAATATTTAACCAGTTAAAATGTCTTCTTATGCAATAGAAAACCTAGAATTTCAAAAGGATACACATTTGATCAATAATATGAGTAATACCATTGTTGTAGGAGCACTCCTCTGTACATCTACTTTGTTTCCGCAGAAAGCGGCGGCGCTTGGAGCGAATACATAACGCATCGTAAGAGGCGTTGCCATAAGCCAGGCAGCATTCTATGGACAGAGAAGCTGTTGCTGCTAGACTGTTGGTGTCGATCGTTACACTAGGTAAATCTCCGATTCAAAAAGGACTTTGACAACCATCGACGCCAACGCCAGACAAGAGTTTAATGGATTTACCAGATAAACCGGTGCTAAACCGTTTTAATGCTGAATTATCCGAAAACTGTTTATTAAAATGAAATAGATACTTGAGCACATTGAAAACGCTTATATTCCCTCTAAATGCGGGTGCTTTTACGGTGAAGTCTCAGACGAGATGAAAACCTTGACCAGGGATATCCATGCCGACAATTTGTATTGGTCAATCATACAGGTTTTACCCTTATCTAATTTTTTGAAGCACTGAGGGAACAGTTCGGCGGGAACTTCAAGGTATAATTGAAGAGATATCAAGTCACTAGCAGATTTTAGTTGAAGTTATTTGCTTCATTCAGTGTTGGAAGCTTTCTTAAACGATAATTGATGCGTGTTTGGAGCGTAAACTGAAAACCTAAACTACGTGAGATTTTATAGAGTAAGTTACGTGTTACTCTTTAGAGCTGTTGTATTTGCCTCCGTCGTTGTTAGCGCATAATAAATTAACTCAAATATGAGATGTGAATGAAGCTCCTATCACTCATTGCTTTTAGTTTGTTATTCACGGTATGTTTCAATGCCATAACGTTTTTTATACTACTATAATAAATATGAATTGCCAATACCTTTTTTGAAATAGTGAAAAATCAAATCGAATACATTTCGAATAATCTCCTCTTTTTTTTTTAATGTTTCTAAAAAGAACCGTGATCCTGTATCCTAGAACAATTGTTAACATCTTATTAATTGTCGATGCTATGTCTTGTAGCATTGCTGTGATAGGTAGAGTACTACTCTTTAGAGTTGAAAGACCTTCCAAGGGAGAGTTGAGAAAGCACAAAGCTGTTGTTGTAATGCGTTGTTTGAGCTACGATACTGCGTAAGTCGTCCTATAAGTATTAAAGTATTAGTAATATAAAAAGTATTAATATGCTCTTACTACAGTAACCAATTGTGTCGACTCCGTGGATGAATATATTAATATGAGCATTATGAGTTGATCAGCAATCGGAAATCAAAAGCTAGGTAACGTAGTTGTACTCCAAGGTTTTATTGTTGGATCAGGCTGTTACTCTCGGAATGAGCTTTTGGAAAGAAACTATAAATTGTTTAGTCTGTTAAAAAAAGCTGTAATTCCTTGGAAAATTGAAACCACGCGAAGTAACCTAAATATATATGCGTTTAAGTTTAACAAATTTTAAAAGTTTAAGAAAGCGAAGCAAAGGACGAGGCGCAATTGCTCCGAGTCAACAGAAACATTGTTCACATCTCAATATTATATTTGACAATGTAATTATGTCGAGGACCGATTTCATAGACCGCGTAATAGAGGTTTAATATCTGTTGCTGTTTGCACGCTATATTATCAATACAGTAATATCCTCGTGCGGCAGGGAAAATATTGTGTCATTCACGAAATTCATGAGTCATAGATATCAACACTAAGACAATGGCATCTCGTGGAAATTATTAATAAGTTTGAGCGCATTTTTTGAGAGTCTTAGATGACTCAGTTTATGTGTCTGATTTTTGGTTGAAACAAAACTCATGAAAAAAGTAAAATAGACGTCGTGATTCTTGTACAGTCACTTACGGACTTAAAGTAAGTTATCGAGTGTGTATAGAACACAACTATCACTTAATAATTTGTTTAGTTTAACTTACTTAATAATTTGATAAGTTCCCGTTAAATGGATATGCATACATCTTGACATTCAGAAATTTCAAGAAAACAACAGTGTTTGCTTAACGTGTTAACATGAACCTTTTTATATTCTGAGCCAACTTTTAAATAAAAGAATGCAGTTATGACTTTACAGGCGCTAAATCACTTGTACGTGACAAATTTACAATTTTATCTGTTGTTACATTGTAAGCCGTACTATAGATAGTAACATCTACGAACTCACAGACTATTCGTTATCTACTTAACCTTTATGGTTAATTCAGGTTATTCCAGTTTCCATGTGAATAGTTCATGTAATAAACTTACCTAAGTATGCCTTTGTTAAATAAAGATAAAAATGATGAATAATCGTCCACGTACATATGTTAATAACACGTTGATTTTAGTCACTGGGCGGTGTTGGCGGCGGCGGCGGGAAAGGTGAAGGAGACAACCGAAAAATCACAGCAGGTCAACAAGAACTGAATCATAACATTCTTGAGGCTGCAGAAGACATCGACCTCAACGATGATGATCCTGCGGATGTCACAAGGAGACAAACTGGTCTCGACAATGACGAGGCCGCAAAACAGACTTCGGTAGAGGACCACCGTCATCTTTCGCCTCTCGAACAAGTTAGTCTAGAAGTAGGCAAACTCAGGTTATATTATAGCAATGTGCTCATATCCAGGTTTCCCTTTGACTTTAAAATAGCAATGGTTTAGAAATAGGTATTCCCTCCTATTTCAAAGATGACAAGAAGAATAATAAATGCTCATGTCAAACAACGTATAGGATATCAGTTTTGGCCGAAATCTGAGAACTTATTGCTTTAGGTCCCACCTGCTCCAACGGATCCCGACTCATCCGGGCCCCCAGCTATGCTTCACGCAAGTAACACAGCTACTAATACAAATAACAACGACAACAGCCATAGCATCCATAAGCAGCAGACACAACAGTTCCTCAATACCATTGTAAGTGAAATCAAATCAAATTGACTGCCGTTGGTGTACGTGGCAGTTTATATTGGTGTTTGATTTTAAACCTTGGGTATCTAGTTATTTCGTTAGAAAACTGCGTTTATCTTTAATTATGTAATGATGAGACATCATATGACTGGACAATATATTAGGGTATTGCATAAACCTTGTTAATAAATTCTGTTCTACTTACGTCAGTTTCGCGAATAATTCACTTCATGGATGTTTCAGGAACGATATCATATCGGTTCATTGTTAATGATATAAATCCGTAGCATTAAATTGGCTTGCCAAAAGAGCACTGACTTGCAATTAAGTTTATGTATTACTTAAAACCGTCGTTACTGTGGTGAGAAGGATAGTTTTTCTTTTGATTGCGTCTGTCATTTTTAAACACAAAATGCATTGCATCTTGGTTGCGTGTTTTGATGCAGACTCTACACCGTTCCACTGAGCGACTCTGTTTGAACAGGAACTACTGAAGTCAATAGCAAGACCTGAATCCCTTAATTATGTATTGATAAAAAAAAAAAGATAGCTATACGTAATGACAACATACAATGAATCGGGAAAATGTTGTCAATCGTAAAAACGTGATATTTTTTACTAAATGTAATAGTTTTTTTTTCTATTTATGAAATACAATCGCTTATTTTTCAACTTAGATCAACACGATTTCAGAGCGCCAATGGTCAGCCTGACGACCGTTTCATCGACCTGAAAGTCTCTCAGCCCACAAAAGTCGGTGATGGTATGAGCGCCTATCTAGTGTACAAAATTATCACAAAGACCAATCTTGGATTCTTCAAAAAAGGTGACTTTACGGTATCAAGGCGCTTTTCTGACTTCCTCGGTCTTTATGAAAAACTCGTCGAGAAACACCTCGCAGCCGGCCGAATTGTACCGCCTGCGCCAGAGAAGAACGTTGTAGGCATGACGAAGGTAGGAGATCTTTTCTATTCAAAAAAGTTGTTGAAGGTGAACTCTCTCATCGATTCGTATTAAAAAGCCCGTTTGAAAAATTTTGGTCTAGCAATTATTCGGTAATTTGACATACATTGATTGGTAAGATCCGTTTTTGTAGAACAATTTCAATCAGTTTTTATGCGCATTAAGCAAGCTGTAGAATTTTAGTAGCATTTGTGATAATGCATACACTACGGATAATTAATGTTTATTAAATAGGAAAGAATATATAATGATCGAAGATTCCTTAAACCTAATCAGGTAAAAATGGGCAAAGAGGAAGTTGCCACGGACGAATTCGTAGAGCGACGCCGCTGCCAGTTGGAACGATTCTTGAGACGAGTATCTCGTCACCCCGTTCTTGTCGCTGATCCTGATTTCCGGGAGTTTCTTGAATTAGAAGGTGATTTGCCAAAATCGACGCACACTTCAGCGCTTTCCGGTGCTGGCGTTATCAAGCTGATTAGCCGGGTCGGTGACACGGTTAATAAAATCACCTACAAAATGGATGAAAATGACAGTGTTAGTATCTTGTGTTTTGCCATCATCGTTTAATGGAAATCACAAGCCGTCTAACTTAGTGGTGTCGTAAATGATACAAAATGAAAAATGACGATTTGCGACCTGCACAGGCTAGAGAACAGTTCTCTAGAACTTAATCCAATCATCGTTGAAAGAATGTATTTTCACGTTCCTGTTTGAGAAAAAAAATAGGAGATACCCATGTGTCAATAGGTGAATCGCTCGAAGTCGTTGGAGTTGTTTGCAATTGTAACATTGTGTGTTTCCCATATTTTTATTTCTGAAATTTTCTGTGGTTTATATGTTATAATGTATGCTACGATTAGAGATCGTACGTAGATCATAGTATGAAATCTTTTATAAACATCCTAACTCATCAACACAACAGCAAAACCTGCGCTTGTAGGTAGAAATAATATACTACTAATCCTCACAATAATTCATTGACAAACGCCTTAAATGATACCTTTCTTATACCTATATCACAATGTAGATCTTCCTCACTTACCGTCTTTGTACACGTTTGAAATAAACACAACCCATATATACATTCCATGTTTATCACTTAACTATTTTTGTGGTCATTGATGCTGTTATCATGTGTAATTACTACCTCGTGTTGTATTGTATATGGACACGATTTTTCATGCTGCGTCTACAACTGATGCACATACACAGTCAATTCAGCGGCCGGAATTTCACCTCCAGGTATTAGCCGATAATTATATACAGTATTTTTTTATGAACAAGCTCAGTTTTCCATACTAAATTATAGCGTCTCTCAATAGATATTAGCCGATAGCGGTTTACTAGACTACGCAGGCAATGTTGTTATGTATCGCTAAATGCAGACTTAATTCAACCTTGATTTCGCTTTCATTTTGTATGCATCCCGTTTTTATTGTCTCGCAATAATGAAATAAAATCATAAAAACCTTTGATTTTTTTCAACTTTAAGCGATGAACACGTAACTTGATATGCAACTGCATGTGAATATCGACTATCTAATTCATTTCTGGAAGTAAAAATCAGATACCGTTCACATATTTACGGGAGGGTCCATGAAATGAAATAATATTTTCTATGCGATTTGTTTATATATTAAAATGAATACACTCTAAGGATGTACTCAAAATGATAGGGTTAATTGTTACTATTGGCAACAGCTTTTATTAAGCGCATGGGTCGGTGTTCGAGGAAGTCATCAGGAACGTTTTCTTATCTAAAAAATCTAACATCGTCTTTTGCTCAGCCTAATCCTAGAACTAGACAATTCAACTTGTGATTCAAGTCGTGTTTTTGCATAGCTAAAATCGTTAGAGTCAAACGATTTTTTTGAAAGACACTGAGAGCACAGACGTACTCCGCCATATTAAGTGTTACGTACTTAACATGTGGTCATTTCTCTTTTGATCTATTCCTGCTTTTATATCTTGTTCAAACGGCTGCCACTGTGTGTAGTGGTTCGAGGATAAAACGGTTTTCATCGACAATCTGGACATTCAGTTGCGGAAACTTCATACATCCCTTGATTTTATGGTAACGCAACGACGGGAATTGGCTGCCAATTCGGGCATATTTGCCCGTAGTGCGGCGATGCTTGGCAATTGCGAGGAGCACACCGGACTCTCAAGGTAACTTATAGTTATTATAAAATTATCTGTTCTCGAATCGAATATATCGAAACATTGAAGTAAACTACTACTACATCCGTCTACCTGAATCTTTAGCCCTTGTGTAATAGTTATAATGCGGGAGCTTTTCCTATTACTACAGGTGTTTGAGTAAGCTTTCTGAACTTCATGAGAAGGTCGAGCAAACCCAGAGCCAACAGGCCAATCACGACTTTTTCCTTCTGGCGGAGCTCCTTAAGGTAGGTTTGGATGTTAATGCAGGTTCTGAAAATATTCGCATGTTTATAGTAAGAATACACATCCGTTGTTTCCAGGAAACCAAATAAATTAAACAAAAAAATGAATGGCATTCTATGAGACAGTCGGCATAAAGTTATTCAATAAGAGTTTGTTTGTTTTTATTTATATGATCCAACTATACAAGTGTTGTAACAATGTTCCAATGTATTGGATTGGATGAATTATTACTTTAAATGCGTGCCCTTAACGATCTTCTGATGTTATCCTGTAATCAGGACTACATCGGTCTCGTAGGAGCGATCAAGGACGCGTTCCACCAGAGGGTCAAGGTATACCAAACCTGGCAACACGCTCAGCAAACGCTTACCAAGAAGCGTGAACAGCTCAACCGATATCAGTTAGCCGCCCGTTCTGATCGAATTCCCACTGCCCGTAACGAAGTTGAGGAATGGGAAGCCAAAGTCGAGCGTGGAGAAGAAGAATTCCGACAGGTGGGGAATGAATCACATAAGCCAGCGTTATGTCATAACCTCCGTTACGTATATAGTTGACTATAGGTAATAAAAACGGTTACTATCCAAATAGATTTCACATGCGTTCTTTAATGAGAATTTTGCATCGATGTGTCACACTTGTCATCGATACATATTGTCACATTATTATTATTTCTTCACTAGCGACTTTTAGTTAAGGCAATTTTAGTAGTATTCTATTTGTGAGTATTGCGCTTGTCTCACCCCATATTCTTACGTAGATTGTTGAATCTCTTATGTCATAAGTGTCAACTTGAAATATTGTTTTTTAGATTTCAAAGGTTATTAAGCACGAAGTGGAAGGATTCGAAGTGAAGCGAATCGAAGAATTCAAGAATTCGATTATACGCTATATGGAGTGCCTTCTCGAGACTCAACAACAACTTGCGCAACTGTGGGAGACCTTCTTACCGGAGGCTAGGGCCATCGAGGAGTAGAAGATATCTAGAGAAAAAAAACAAATTTTCAGCCGAAATTGTCTCCATAACCTTCACCTAGTATCAACATTCGTCATTTCTATATCAGCCGAATCCACACTTCGAAAACGAATTTAGTGATCGGACTTCTTCTAGTTGGCTCATTTTCGCAGGTCACCTATTGACCCACTAGGTGGTGATAGACGTCTAATGGATACTAACAATGATTTTAGCCGTAAAAATCCTACTATTTGTACTATCTTCAATATCTGCCTGTGAGATTCTGTGTACAAGTTGTCAGCCTTGCAACGTTGTGATCTGGGTGAAGCTGTAGCATTACTTAAGAGCCTGCCTCTTTTGCTGTATTATTTTGAGACGGATTTCAACGTTAAATGTGAAACAAGCAGTGTTAAAAATTGCCGAAATGGAAAGATAATTGTACCCTACTGGTTGATATGTCACCATGTTACTGTTTCGCACTTATTTTAGCAAGCAAAGACAGTATTACTGCTTGCAAACCGCTTTGACGGTCGGCTTCTCGCTAATATGTATTTTCTCAAATGATGCTAAAGCACATAGGGGTGATATGTTGTGGAGCTGATCAGGTCGGAAAACAATTTTTGAACTTTGAACTTAGGGCCTGAAAAAGGTGAGTCTGCAGGAGCTTGAAAGGAGTGTGGTTGAGCGTAACGATTTGCTTGGTTGGCAGCCGAGTCACGATCTAGTTATAACTATTATTATAGAATAGAAACATGGCCTTGTTGTCGTCTCTGGAAAGCAGAGAAAAACAATAGACCAAGATCAACGATCAATACTAAGTAACGCATACTTTTACTATTATAATTATAAAATAATTATGCCCATTGTTAAGAATCGGTTGATCTGGTTTGTTATAAATAGTGACGTCAATTTGACATGAATGTGCATCTGAAAGACTTATTATAATAAATCTAACCGATATGAGGGACAAATATAAATAAAAACCGCAGCCATCGCCACGACGGAATATTAATAATTGAGTTTATTATTATTAACGTTAACTTCAAGTATGCATTCACTTACATACAAGATAGAACGAGTTCCATTAAGAGACCTGTCCGAACCATGTAATATTTCTTTCTGTTGTTATTAGGTATTCCCTGATTGACCCACACGACGCTCTATACATATATGAAAAATATACATAGAAAAACACAGTAGTATATTATCGCTTATATCTAGGAAGAAGCAAAAACAGATTTACAAATTCAGACAGCAACAAAAACATCTGTTGTTATGGCGATCCTATTGTAAGTTATGCGGATTGTTCAGAACGCAAACGTAACAAAGTCAAGTTAGTCGTGTGAAACGCTCTATCGTGCTGCGATTCTATGTCGTGATGGATTACATGGCGACGGTGGCTCAGGGAAACTCGTTCGTGAAGAAGCAAATGATTAAAAATGTACGAGTTGCTTGTCGTACTAGTTAGCTAGTAACTTAATTATGATACGACGACCACCTGTGTTAACAATGCACTATAGCAAAATCGCTTAGTCTCTATCTGGCAGAAGCACATACTATAACACACCGTTGATATAATAAACACAATTCGCGGATCGCGACAAGCGCGAGATTAGAAGAAACAAGGAGATTGGAAAAACCAGTCTCTTCGTCACAACAATGACCGACAGGTTGTTTTAGAAAAGATCGAAAACCGAGAGGCTCTAATAACCCAACGTTTAGTTAATGAGACAGGCTTGGTCAAACAATGAGGTTAGCTTTTTTATCGTCGCTGGTGGAAAAACCTTTAGACTCCACGCAAGCGTGCGCATAGCTAGATCTGTACACTATTAATAAGAATTTTCACCCATTCTGCTATTAGAACACATGACAAAATATACATGTATGTATGTATGTGTTAACTTAATTAAGGGAAAACCTCCTGGCAGTGCTCACAATATGAATAATTTTCTAATGACTAACAATTAATCCAAGGTCTAGAGTCCAGAAACAAATGAAAGGATGTGCTAGTGCAAACACATTTAATTGGAAACGGGGGTCATTTTTTTCATTGCGCGTCGTGTCGAAAAACGCACTGTGTGTATTGCGCAAAAAGAGAAAGTAGAAAAAAAAAGTGGCGAAACAAGCTATTATTCTAACGGATATACAAAAAGGGTTGTTAATTTTATAGGTCACGGAAAACCGAGAGGTGAAAGTCCGCGCTCAAGGCGACGCAGATATGCAGTGCACAAAGATACGACGATAAGCGAAGAGTATGATAAGTGAGGGATTGATGAAAGCAGATGAGCGAGTTTCTTATACCTAAAAATGGTGGAGATACCGAAAACACTTAGTGTTGCACTTTCATATAAAAAAAAGAGGGAGAAAGTGGACATGTAAGAAGGCATGATTACGATAATTCACCCATATGTGAAGTTTATAAAGGTATTAATGTAGATTTATTATTCATGAGAAAAGAACAGCACGTGAATTTGGCTACCTAGGTAGAAAATAGGGAAAAAAGAAAAAAGTCAATGTCCACTCCTCTTTGGGAAGAAACTGACAGTTGTTATAACAACAACACCTTGAACGGACGTTTTCGTATTCGCTGATCTTTCGTCGTAACGCGGGCTCATGCAAAAAAGCCCGTTTTCTGCTCCGAGATGATAGCAAAGCGGAGGAACTTGGAAAAGCCAGGAAGAAGCCAGTGATAAGTTGCAATCAACTGACGTGCTGAATTAATCGACTATTATTATTATACAATCATAATTGTCGCGAGCTACATTGATTGATTGATTTGTATACAAAAAATGAGTGTTAAAAAAAAAGAAAATCCAAAGGAGAACTATAACTGAAAGAAAGAAACGTTGTATTTTATCACGCGCTAACGATTATAGGACAAGAACTATGATAATAATGACGAAACAATGTTAATTTTTTCATGGATGACCATAGCGATACTGCTGAGGATATTATTTAGCGTGAATATCGTTATTATTATGATTGATAGGTGATGCTGATGGCGACGATGCTATAAAGGTAAACCGCGATTATTTACTGAGGAGAACAACAGCGAACCCTGACTGAAAGATATTCTTTAGATTATTATAATGATGAGATGTTTCCAAGGGAGCTCTAAATAACGCGATTTTATGGCAATGGTATGCGAATCCAAAAA
Source organism: Varroa jacobsoni (assembly GCF_002532875.2). Lineage (NCBI taxonomy): Eukaryota > Metazoa > Arthropoda > Arachnida > Mesostigmata > Varroidae > Varroa > Varroa jacobsoni. The sequence goes on along the minus strand of NW_019212909.1, from coordinate 72,883 downwards.
GATATTTAAAATAAACTATATGTTGATTTTTAAAAAGTCGTGTCTTGATTGAGTCTAAGGACGCGATCATCCAAGTGCGACACTGTACAGACTTGTTTTACAGCTGCATTGAATAACGCAGCTGTATTAAATATATATATACGACCCTAAGTAACAGAGGCACTAACAAATCTATATGAACATCGTGTACAATTATGAAAGTAGCCGTTCCACGTATTTTATTCCACTAAAGATCTATACGCGTATATCCAAATCAAGCGAAGACAAGTACAATTAAACTGCATAGTCATATTTTATTACCGTTCTAATTTTTCTTTTAGATAATAAATGCTCTACATAAATGGTATATTTGTAATACATTTTTATATCTGCGCTTGCAAACAGCATTAAACAACACTCTTGATTTAAGTCATTAACATGTCCATTTATACAGCTTCTTAGATTCATTAGCAATAGCTACTGTAGTAAGTTGAATTAGTTTAAGCTACTAGAGAATTGTCGTCATACACAATCATGGCCAATTTTTTTTTGAAAAAATATATTCTCTCAGTTTCGCTTTTTCAAAAGCATCGATAGAATTAGATATATTTTACATTCTTTTTTGTTCAACCCTGTTCGCCCTTGTGTTATCTATGTCGGTCGTTCGTATAGTTTAGCAATTATTTTTTTTTATATTCTTCTAAGATTTTTTGACACGACGTTCATTTCCGCATGTCTATGAACAGATGACTGTGGGCTGCGTAAAACTCTCCTGATAGCTGAGGAACATGAAAGATAACAATTTGGTTTCGTCCACTTAACTTTATGTTCAAGTAGAAAATGTGGACCTAGCTTTTGTGACTGTTCAAAATTTCATTGAGGGTCTTTGTCTTTGCGCTCTGTTCCAAATTTGCAACGATTTTATGCATGAGGGTTTCTAGGGACCCGGGGTAGACGCAGACACTAATGCCGAGCTATCGTGACCACCCCAATACGCGTCGATTGCCCAGAGCGTATCCTTCGTTAGCATAGGTCCGATCAAGGGATTCATCTGCGCCATGTATGTACACAGCCAGCTGTCAACGAGTCGTCATTAGTACCAATTTTACTTACGATAAGATTCGAAATTACACGAAATAGTGGAATACTGCATGAAATACTTCTGTACATCCTTATAATATGGCGTATATAATAGAGTATCTTATCTAGAAAAACTGCGTTAGCATTATAGCTAGTTACGTATCTTTTAGATCAGTCAGTTTTTCCGGCTTTAGATAATATTATACTTTCTTAACTACTTAATCTGTCTACCGATTCCACTTTTTGTAATGTTATGCCTAAAATTATATAAAATAATTGATCATTCGTAGTATACTTTATACGTAATATACTTCTATATTCCTCACAGTGTTAACTTTATGCATTCATCTTCAACTTGGACTGCGAGTTGTTCAAACGTCATGACAGTTGCTACTCTAGTTAAAAGATTATTACAAACTGGAACTATTAAAGAAATAGAAAAACATATACTAAAATAAAGTGAAGAAGTATTTACATTTTGTTGCGAGTATACTGAATGTCTTACAAGCGATTCATTCGCTTTTACTTGAAGAATGACCTAAAGGTGGGTCACTATATAAATCCGTACATTAACAAACGCAAATCCTATGACTCAATCATGTTTTAAAAGCAGAATTATTTCGCTTGCGCCACGTAAACAATGCTGGTGAAATAAGTGTAATGTAATAGTTAAACTTACAAGACGTAGCAACACACTGCCGTTAGCGAGATGCATACTTGGATCAACCTAAAACAATTTGAAAAAAATAACAAGATCTTTTTAAGTTCTACGAATTTTCTAAATTGATTTTCTAAATTAAGTCAATCATCACTCTTTAAAATAACACTCCTGCTTTCCAGCCCACCTTTTAGCTCAGTGGTATGGCTCAATTATTTCTATATAAAGAGTTTTCCTTTGGATCAGACAAAAAGTAGTAAATCAATCCTACTGTGATAGATACATCTACGATTCACTATCAATAATGGCAGTTAAGAATTTTCTGGTGGCGAAAAAAAGCTGCAGTTGTTTTTCAGTTTGATTTATGCAGATAGTTCAAACTAACGATACATGCGTAATGTATGAAATTGTTATAATTACAGACTTTCCTTTTTCTATGAGCCTTGTAGTATGAAAACTATGGTTACACTCAACTAAGTCTATAGTGCGTCGTCAGATGCCAAAAGTTTTACTTACGGTCGATTTTCGCGACGGGGAATGAAAATTGGAACAACAATGCCTATTAAACCCCAGAATATCGTAAAAAAGAGAATTGCGAGCACTCCCGCTCCCATAGTGGAACTTTACGTAAAACAAATCGCCAACTTATTGCACTTAAAATAGTGTCTTCACACAAAATAGCACTACACACTACAATCTCTGTTTCTCACCAACTATTGCTATAGTACTCTGTTATTGTTCACGAGATCTTAATGCGAAACCACATGACCGCAGACATTGCAGTACTGACACTTCGCGAGCGCGCCAGATTCGAATACAGATACGAGCCAATCAGTCAGCAAGAAACGATATTTTTTTATATGGAGTTATATATAGTTAGCTTATTTAACAAAAGATGGCGTGGACTGGATGGCTAATGCGCATCCCTTTAATTAAAATCCCATGCCACGCTAGTTCAAATCTCAGAATTAAGGAAATATTGTTTTCAGGTATTTATAGTCAAGAAAATAAGCGATAAAAGGAAGAATAAAGAATTACTACGCTACCATTAAAGTTGATAGCTGTCTGTACTATTGCCATGATGCTTTGTTATTTAGTTATACATTTATCACCGAGTTTACTACATATTTGGAAAAAAAAACTCGCACCCGCGACTCTTAACAAGATTTCATGCAAATGCATATTTCGGCCTAACACCGAAGCCTGGAGTCGAGATAATACATCCCATCTGACAGTAGTGTTTGGGTATTAAACTAAAATTTACAGTTCTGTATGCATCGGCGATTTAAATGCAACGAAAGCTCTATGATATAGATCATGACTCAACCTAACCTATTGTTGTTGATATCATGTCAACAAATATACCATAACTATCCCTTTTCACAGACTTCATAGAAGAATTGTTCTCATGGACTGCCCTCTTGTTGTCGCGTTGTCGATCTACACTATAAACAATCGATGATTTACGCACGAAGTTAATTTTATAAAAGGTCCCAAGCTGCAATATCACATTCGATGCAGGAAAATGTTGATAACACGCTTGACAAATAAAATATTGAGGTAGATCTATCGGGGATCTTTAGATATTTTATACACGCGGCCGTTTTCTAAACAAGACGAAAATTTATATGAAAATATGTTTATTTTATTTTTTTAGCTTATTTTATTTTATAAACGGCCATTTATTTTCAGGGCATTCTGTTTATGCTTTTGGCCACCTAAATTTAGAAGTAGGCAGCGCTGCAAGATTATTTTGACAGGCAGATTGTGTTCATGCTTGTTCTTTGAAGCAAGGCGGTTTCGCAAAGGGATTAATAAATGGTGAAGTTATTAAGTAAATGCCTATTTCGCTGATGTCTTAAATAGGAATAAAATGTAATGTGAAACATTTTAACGAGTAAATCCCTTTTTAAATACTACAGCCTAAAAAGGGTCTAAAAAATGACATTAAAAAGAAGTTACATTTAGACCAGATCCTGGTACATCTGTTCGGCAAAGTATAGACTTCTGGAGGGTATAAGTAGTTTGTTACGCGTAAGTAGTTTGTTAATTTATTGAAAACTTTTAAAATTTTTATAAATATAATTATACGTTTGTGTAAACTTCCTTAAAACAACTCTACTAAATTATAATATTACAAAAGTGACAGCGATACTCTTTGAAAACGATGGCTCGTGACTGAAACCTGAACAGCTTAGACCGGTTGTCGAGGTATCACTTATGGATCTCATGCGAACATACTTGCACATTGTGTGTTCTGCGTGTGGTTCGGAACAAAGATATGAGCCCAACAGTCGTCTATTAAGTGGTGTTTTCATTTTGCGGGGCAGAGAGCTAAGCGTTTCTCAGAGGAGGTGATGGACAAATGGAAAACGTTCAGGAATCGTGCCAGCGTGATGGTTTCGTGCAGCCTTTGGTTACAGGTTCGTGTCCCGTCAACTAGAGCTCGCAATATTTGTTTCAGCTGTATTGTGCGCGAAGATTTTCTCACCATTTTACTGCAATATACTTTCCCAAAATACATTAGTGTAACATCGACTAGATTTCTACAAAATAATTGCCGTTGCTAGTTGATGTTATCTAGGATATCTAAGTAAATAAATATAACATATATTATCCTACATTTAGCTACGTGCAATGTGATAATTAATGAAAAAGTTTTGCTTGATAAATAGGTAATTGTTTACTCATATTATGAAATGCAGATACGTACGCCTGATTAGAGTGATCCTTTATGGCGGCTTGTTATCTAGCGCAGATATAGAAATGGAATGTCTTGCAGATTCATCTAAAGCCAATCGAACAAAACGCTTAACTATAACAGCTGCGCTTTTTAATAACAGCGGAGGTAAAAACTATCTTCTGGAAAGGTCATGAGACTTAGCAGAACAAAAATAGGACGAGAATGCTGTCCTAATTATGCTGTAGGGCCCAACTTAATATATACCTACAGAGGTTTATATGAACTTTATACGGACAAAGCATTAATGAAATTCACATATTATTACTATATTTTGAAATATATAAATATATGCTACCAAAGCAATAAGAGGTATGTTGAAAAAATAATTTTACATCATTCTTTTACAACTGTTAACCAAAAGCTACTTTAGTTCTTGCAGAAAAATTAGACATGTTGGTATAACTCACTTTTTTATTTCTTATCGTCTATTGATTGAAGGGCTTGATTCCGAAACGAACATTTACCAATTCAGCCTACATATTGGTAGCAATACATAGGTTATACACAGTTAGTAATTCCAATAGTACTAAATATTTCCAGAAGCTTTTAAGTCTCTGATTCTTATGCCAACCTACACAGAGGAGACCGCTTACTTTCCGCTACGGATCTTTGTGTGTAATAAAATGTGGAAGTAGAAAAAACGCTTTTTTGCTACTTCCACATTTTATTAGCGGTAGTACCTATTCAACCAAAATGGATCTGACTTATGGCTGGCATTTACTGATGCTGACCCGCACTTGCTTATGGTTCCTCGTAATTACATTATCTTATTTTCGTTACGTATATGTATACTTATATGTGTATGTGTATGTATACTATTATGTGTGTGTGTTTCTAAAAGCGTCGCTGTTGTTATACAAATTGATTTGTCTTATATACGCGTGTATTTAATACTATTGTTGAATAAAGCCAAAAGATACATTTTTGGATAGCTAAAGAGCGCACATACATGATATTCCCGAGAGCTTTCCAATCTAATTACTGAAAATATAAAGAATGATTTACGGCCCAATTTATATATCAGTGTTGTGTATAATATGCCGGTAGCAGAAAAGTTTCTTGATCAACATTGGGGTTAATAAATTTTCCATTATGTCAGTATAACCTACAACTGACACTGGCATTCAATGAACATTCGCCATTGTGAACGTACAGAGCGGTTTCACGCTCTTCTTGGCTTCTGTCGTTTCGTCCCTACTAAAAGATAAGCTCAGCGAGACGACGCGAAAATGGTCACCTACTGCAAATCACATTCAACAAGTATGCAGTAATGGTACCCAACAAGAAAAAGCCTAAAAATTGTTGTTTCCTACACAACCCAACACATAATAGTAATAGTAGAACGACTGTCTAGGACCGATTAAGTCATCAGCTGCGTTTTCAAATTTCCATGCAAAGCTGTAATAATAAAGAGTATTCGTCAAACAGTTTTCTAGAAAATATAATTCTCCAGACAACATTGCACGTTTATGTAACATCATAAAGAATCGAGCACTATTACGTATAATATAATGTATTGATTATAATTATGCACATAATTTATTCAATAATATTTATTTATTGTATAATAATTGAGTAAACGGTGATTGTTTTTGTGGCTTATTCGTACATTCTTCTGTTTGTGTTTTGTATGTTTTCTGTCTTCAATATGACTGTTTAAGTAACCACATGAGCCTAAAATGGAGACTCTTGTCGTATATAGCATACCCTATCCCAGTAGCAGTATAGATTATTGCGCTCACATTATTTCCTGATAGTTCTTTCATAATTCAACTAAGCCTTGCTCATGTATGCGATCTATACTTGATTTTGATCGAACCTTTCGTTGGAATATATATCTTGATATATAATGTTATGTACGTGATCACGTCACATTTTTAAGGTCACGTCGTTCACATATGTTTTTTAAATCATAGAATCTTTTCTTGCTTTTGTAATTAATGTTAGATTAAGTATTACTGAATTACTGTTCACCTCGTTTGTTGTTCCGCAACTTGCGCCTACCTTGTTCTTATTGAGCTGGTAAATTAGCATGTAAAAAGTGACAACAATGTGTTTTTCAACAACATCACTTATAGAAGGTGTATGGATGTCTCTTCTGTGGACGTGATGGCCACAAGTGATAGAGAAGATATGGCCAATACCAATGCATCATATCCACGTCATTTCCCCATACCGCTGGACCTCGATTTCCAGAAAAGCTTATCGTTGACACTCGACGAGGAAGACATATATTGCTGTCTCTTGTCATCCTTCAGCACCTAATGCCCCCAAATGCTGCACTTCTATAATCATGTAATCACAAAGTCATCGTTATTTTCTGAGTATACATCCGAATTTCAACTCCACATGAATTTCAAATGGTAACATACAGATGGCCTGAAAGCAATCATATGCAAAGATCTTTATGTGTCGGTATTTCTGTTCATCATAAGGTCATAGACTAATGTGGCTCCCTCTTTCCTGTACATGTCATTTTACTTCCGGTGTCCGGAGTTCAAAGCCAGTCCTCGCTCAATAACAAAGTAGAGACTCTTCGGCTTGCTAACGTTGTCCCAATAGAGGAGAAATTCCGCTATTCTTCTTTTTCATCACTTTAACTTTTTCGTTTTGCTTACATTTCCGATTTATTCGATGTTTGTACCTAAACGACTCGCGTTCAGTTTTTGCCCCATATTCTTCAGACTTTCCGACTCTAACGACGGGTGACAAAAAACCACAAATTAAGCAGAACCAATGAGCAACAACGACTTGGGGCATGCATTGTCAATAATAGTTGAAAAAAAAAATCAGGCTTTGCTCATAAAAGCTCGATTGGTTAGTGTGGATCTCCAGCGCTGCCACTCAACTTCTGGCACTTTCGTCAAATGTACTTTTCAGGTCGAGTAAAATTAGGTGATACTTACTATTTTCAAACTTACTGTGTCTCCATCAAAGTTGCGATCTTGTTTGTGCAACGATGATGATTGTTATTATTATCAAAATTGTACCCTGAGACTCATCACTGTTTAATCGAGACCCAGCAGTTGATTCGTCAACTGATACCCGTGGTATTATTATTATCCAATATTTATCGTCAATATTATTATATCCGGTTATTAATAACACTGTGTTGTTTGTTTTATATCGATATCGTCGTCGATTCGTTTCCCGATAATAACTAAAATCTGCGTTTGCCTTGACTGTCGGTCATTTCCGATTATCTGATTTATCTCTTTATATTTTTTATATATTAAACTTTTTATATTTGCTAGATGTAGATATATGTAGGCTTCGCTTTCAACGAAGAGAACATATTATTATTATTATTATGATATCCTATTCTTAGTATCACTTTTGATTGACGTTTCGATATTTTCGGTCTTTCCGACTCGTTCAATGATTGCTTGCAATGATCAATTTGACTCAAAGGTCTAATTGTTAAAAATCAGTTGTTCTCGATTAAAATAAACAAAACAACTGCGTGATATACTTACGAAAATTGATATACATTTTGCTTGAATGAAGTCTTTCTTCATATGTGATTATCATTTTCCATATACAAAATAAAATGGTGCGCACTTAATATGTTTTCATATTTCGTATATTTAGCAACGAGCATTCACCAATACCGACTATTGTTTTTTTTACCAACTAACGACCACAGAAGAGCCACTGAAAAGCTGATTTCCGTTAACCATATACAGTAGAAACATGTAATATATATATATATAAACTATTTATCATTTTACAATGACAAGTTTGACTTCAGTTGATACTATAGGCAGACAATGCTTTCGCTTAATGAGACATGTTGGCTGGTAGTAGACGATTCTAGTCAACTCCTCCAAAAGATTCAGATCCCTCGATGGCTTTGATGAGTTTGTCGCGCAGTTCCTGATAGCTTTCGTACGGAGGCAAGTCTATGCGATTGAAACACGTATGCGAGCGAGGTAGATTTGAGCTGTTTCCCCATTTCTCAATCGTAAATTGCTGCGGACCGTTCGATCCTGGGAAATCAGTTTATACCACGCATAGGTTTACTTCAGTGGTTCACATATAGCTACCCATATGATTTTGACCTAGGCACTCCGTTCAATCATTATTTGCATGTTTCAATCAATAATTCCGTGAGGCACTAGTAACTTTAGAACAAACTTGCAAATGTTTGCTTAGTGATTACCTTGCAATTCTTTAAATCCATTCATAGGCAGACGAGATGTTCCGGTAACAAACTGCAGAAGGCGAGCTCGCATTTCGTTGTCGAAAGAAAGCACCAGTCTCCAAAACCACTGGATCACCAATTGGTTTGGATGATACCCACCTTTGTATAGGGTATTGACATGCCAATCTCGTACATCGATTTTTCCTATGCCACACATCAGCAGCTCAAGTTCACTTTCATCGAACACCTTTAACAGCTGCAGTGGAACCACCTGCAATAGTCCGAGGATGTATCAAGACGAAGCAGAGTCAGTATGTCGTTCAGGAGCGTAATAACAGTAATGAATTTATTATACGACAGCAGTGATTTACACAAGAAGTAACAAATACCTATTATGCAGGCGAGTATTATATTTGCTTAGACGTATCTTATGAAACCTTTCGCTTAGAAAATTTGTAAAATTATTTTGTGTTTTTACGCAGTAAGTGGTGATGGCGATGTGTTCGATAGGTACTTAAAAGTTGTTATTATGTTGCGTTTGAACCATGTACTCGCTTGATGCCACTGAAGGTAAAACACTCGGTCACCTTCATGTTAACCTATGAAAATGTAAGTATCGCCAAATTTATAAAGTACTTCGATATAGCCTCGGAGCGAGTGTACAAGCGTTAAAAGTGGGTTAACAAAAATTTTACTACTAATGATACTGTTTCTGTGGCGGCGCAACACAGAAGTACAAAAATGAATGCAATATTCGTTTAAATTTATAATAGAAGTTTCGGCTTGGTGAGCGGTGAATGTGCCCTGACCTCGTTGAATCCTTCGAGGAATGCATTCATCTGCGGCTGTATCCTCGATACAAAGCGCCAGCTGATGACGAGATCAATGTACTCAGCTTTGTTGGCTTGCGTAACACGCTCCGAGGATCCACCGGGCTTCAGTTCTCGCTCCTGAGTCTGACCGAAAAGGTCTTCGTCAACAGAAAACCGAAGGTCCAGCTCTTCTGGGTCGTTGTCTTGTATCCACATAAGTGATCGGAAGTATTCTGTGTCGACACTCTCCATATCCTGCAACACCAGAGATTCACATCACATTGATGTTAATGATAAATATTCTTATTTATCTATTATTAAATGAGTGATGAATATAAATTAACGATAAATATAAATTTCTGTGGAGCTATTCAAAATGTAGTTTTGAGTACGGCTTGATTACGCTAGCAGCTTATTCATTTAGCCGCTTAGATTTGGCATGAAAGCTATCGATCAGCTATTGCATTTCAGTACTTCTACCTCAATACTTACCTTTAATACGATGTTTTTGCCCAGCATCATCTTATAGAAGGGCCGAATGAAAAAGGCTTCAAGAAGTTTGCCATGGTAAACAGCCATACCGGCAATTCTTCCCACAAACTTGAAGTATGGTATGTGGTTCTCGTTGCACACGCCGGACATTGGATTAACTTGAAGCGTATAGTTATCCCTATGGTCACAGGATAACAGGAAATTAAATGTGTTGTTCTAGATGATTATACCAAAAAGACAGCAGTATGTCTTTGTACAAGAAGAAAGCCTTATTACTAGGAGCCCACTGTATAAGGCATCTATTTTATTTAATTGGACAGTCCTATATATTAGTAGAATAATTTTCTACACATTGATACTTACGCGGCTGAATACTCGAATAGGCCGTAATAGGGATTAAACATTTCCTTCGAAAGTAAACAGAAGAACTCTCTTGAGGCCCCACCATAATCTAAGACTTCTTCTGAGTCGAACTCGACCCAAAGTTTCGTTCGCAGTAACTCAGTCTTCGTCACGGATGACACTTGCATATAAGCATCTTCGAATATATTTGACCGGGTCACACGTAGTTCGAGTTTGGCATGGCCGCCTGAAGGTGTTGTTGGAGGCTTGGGTAGCTTCGATTTGAAATACTCATATTTACGTTTGTAGTCGCGTGAATACGGAACAGCCTGACATAAGCCATTATTGGGGTGATATAGATGTTTTATTAGTCATCAAATTATGACGCTTTATTAATTGACATCGAGAATTATAGGAAACTTCTTTGCCAATGAGTGCTACTTTCCAAAGAAAAGCGTCAATACTGCAAGTATTGTTGTTAGTAGTTATTCATTGAGTGATATTTAAATATCTTCTGCTTGTAACCCTGTACCGTATCTATATGATACTGTTCTCGCAAAAAGTAATTTCCACTAAAGGAAAAAATCGCTCGAAATATACGCTCACACATACACATACACAAAGGCATCAACATACCGGTCCAGCCAACTCGGGATTATTAAATCGTGGGTCTTCCCATTGAGTTCGCCTGTTCGAATGATCGATGAAGAAGATTCGACCATCGGTGTGGATTCGTTCCTCCCAGCCATCAGGAAGAGGACCTAATTCGTCCACTAAAACAAGGTACAAAAAATACGCCTGTCAAGTACATCGCTCTTAATTTAATAATTAATATATATATAAATAGCTATTAATTAAGGCTAGCAAGTATGCTGTAGCTTGTAAACAGATGAATATAGATCTATAAAATAGTTTAGCTTAATTAATTTACTCCACAAAGGACTAATCGAAAACATGATAGCGAAAGTTTTTATCTCAAACGACTTTTGTTCAGTTTTTCTTATCTCTACTTTACCTGAAGCAGACGCATGCTGTTTTTCGTTGAGCGTAAGCGTGCTACCGGTGGTACTACCTTGACCCTTCGGTGCCCCTGAGGGACTGGCAATATGCGAAGGTTTACCTGTTCGAGGGTCTGTCCAGGTTGTAGTTTTTGTATTGTGATCGATGAAGAAAACACGGCCATTAGGGGCGACCTGTAGGCTCCACCTAGAAAACAACGCACATGACCGTATTCAATAATAGTGGTAGACAGCGACGCGTTATATCGCTGCTTCATATTTTTCCAATTGTATAATGTCCAGCTCCCTACCTACGTTGAATCATAATTAAAAACGAGGTTATTGTCCAGTTAATTTCATCGTAGTCATAGTTAAGTAGCACCTCATAGCACTTGTTACAAACAGGTTCGAGAAACAACAGCTCTAACCAGGTGAGTTAACTTACCCAGCAGGTAATCCGTTAGTATCAAGCTGTGCTTGTTGCCAGCCAGCCGACTGATCCAAAGTGAGTCTTCCCTCTTGTGAGATATGCACTCTTTGCTGACATCCGACTCTATTTTGTAGAGACCCTGCCGACCCAGCTCGAGCACCTGGCGACTGCGTAGGTCTTACTGATCTGACGGGGCTTCCACTTTGGTATGACAGCTCAGGTGACCTGGCTAAACCCTCATGTCGCCGTGCTGAGAGAGAACTGACATTGCTATCGACTATGTCTAAAATCGCCCCAGACCGAGCACTATCCTCATCTCCATGTGAAGCACCGGCTGAGCCGACGGGGATTTCTGATCCCTGTGAAGATCTTAGCGATTTTCCGGAACTTCCATTTCCCTCCGGGGGTTCCAACGATAGCCCAGCTAACCCAAAGTCCCCATGACTAGGCGAACTCACTTGTCCTCCAGCCGATGATGCAGTTGAGATACCGCCGGCTTCTCCGTTTGCACCTCCGCCTAATAAACAGCCTCGCAATTTAAGCACATAAACGGAGTAACATAGGAAAACGATTATGAGAAAAAAATATAACTATATTTTACCCTGCGTTGCCAAATGAAAAATAAGGATTTATAATCGATTTTACCATTTCGGTAATTAGCACTCTGGATCCAAAGCATAACGCAACCTTCGTACCTTTTTACTTACTTAGGTAGCATATAGTACCTACGTATATACCATGGGAAAGTGAAACTCATGGAGCCAGTACGATACACGAAAACTGATATTTCATTCAATTGTGTAAATGGCACGAAACTAATTTGGACTTATTCGAATTTGATTTTTTTTGTTTTTTTTATTGTTGGAATCTATTGTAATTGGAAAAAATTTTTCCAAATTGGAAAAGTTTGAACTTTGATTTTTTTTGTTTTTTTTATTGTTGGAATCTATTGTAATTGGAAAAAAAAATTTTCCAAATTGGAAAAGTTTGAACATGAGGAGGCCCCACGACACATCTAATACTATGTCGTGTGACAGACAATGCTACTTAAAATTTGCTGAGTAATCTATCATTATAGGCTATAAATAACCGTAAGTTTTATTTGCTCCGGTTATTAATATGCACAATTATATAAGATAGCACATCTTATAGGGAACGCTTTGATTTGTACAAAAATATTGAAATTTACAAGATGGTGAAACATTTCCATGTTCCAGACAACAGGGCCCAACATGGCGCTATAGAAAAAAACCTGTTCTTTGTACTCAGCATACGGGTAAAACTCACGTTGAGCACGGTTTAATTGATTTTCATTTGAATTTAACAGGTGGTAGCAGATCTACGTTACACACTAAATAATAATAAATCGCAAGCATAGCAGGAACAGGGCGTGCTTGCTAGCCTCACAATGTGTATTTAGCCGAAAGCAATTTCAAGAGGGCAAACTGCAACTTCCGTTGGCCACTTCAAAAAGCAGGCAATTGATACAAGAGAGAAACATTGCATTAATAACTTTTGTCATATTTAACAATGACCCGCAAGTTGTCAACTAACTGAGGTAATAGTTGACAACTTGCGGTTGGTAATGAGAAAATGACGGCTGTGATAAAAATGAGATGCTAGGGCTACTCAATAAGAATAAATAAAGTAATCTCTCGTTGATTAAGAGATTCTGGCTGTCTGGCTTTATTTTTGTGCTTTCGAAGGGACTTCAAAGGTCACGCTCCACTTCCTATGAGTTGTTTGGGGGCCGTGTAAAGAAAGTAAAGCACATTGTATCTAAAGTACTGCAATGATTGAAGGTCGGCAATTGTGGCGGTCATACTTTGAGCGATTTAAATTGCTGAGAACGCGAACAGCTTTTACCTGCCCCACTGCTGTCTAAAGTCTGTCTGAAAGTTCCTATCGATCCTCTGTGGCGGCCTATTTCGTCGTGGCCTCGACTGTTCTGCAGTTCGGCTGGCACAGAGCTGCTACTAGCTCTGCTCATAGCACTTTCACCACCGCAGTTCTGGGACTCGGTCTGTGCGGCTGAATTATCCGTTGCCTCGTGTAAAGTAGGCCGACGCCACTGGGTATACCTCAAAATGTGATTGACGTAATAATTGCGTCCATTGGCGTCCATTCGCTCTTCCCAGCCGGGCGGCAATGGGCCCTGCACCGAATTTCGGCTGATTATTTCCCAAGTCGAATCCACGCTAGCTTGCTATAGAGTCAAAGTAGAAACGAAGTCGAACAAAAAAATTAGCGAACGCACTTTTCCAATGCTTGGTAACTGTGCACTCGGTTGGAAAGCAACGGTTTTGCTCTTGGCAACAAAAAAATTCCTAGAGATTTCTAAAGGATACTTATCAACCTGATCTAGAATCTGTTGCACCGAATAGATCTGTAGCAGTGAAATTCGGCTCGGTTCATACGACGAATACACATCCATTGATCATCATTAAGTGTTATCAATGTGAGAAGCTGCGTATTTTGTAGATAGTATATTTCATCGGGCGTGTATTACAGTTAGCATTTGATCTGTCTACGCCCTATTACACAACGAAGGATAGGGCTTAGTCTCTTCGAGGTATTTAATTATGGCCAATTGGGTCGACAGTCGTTGCCGCAGAGTAAGCGTAGTCAATCGATCATGAATCTGATAGAGGCTTTTACTGACGCCGGTAAAAACTACGAAATGAGGCTAGGTAGGTTAGATATAAGAAAAACCGCCTGCTTTCAACATAAGTCTTCCTTTGGTATAATGTGTGTTTAGCTACGATGTTAGCGGTGCGATCCTCTCGCCGCCACATTAAATTGAAGCTCAAGAACAACTCTCAGTTATTTAACACGTAGCTCACGACTAACCTACCTGTCTAATTTATTAAATAATATAGTTATCGTGAGTATGCCTCGTGTCACGAAATACGTTGTTGTCAAAAAAATAACGTCCAAAAGATGCCTGTCGCCAATGATGAATAGTAAATCAGGTAAGAACGACGACATCCATAAATCACAACTCGCACATAGTTCGCTACATCGAAAGGGAAAAGACCCACTGAGATTGCCGGGCCCACAACGTTCGGACGGATGTGGCAGCCGGTCTAGTCATCTCAGAAAACGTCAACTTTTTCCGGCGGACAAGCGTTCGTTTGTGTTATGTAATATTTATGCTGGTATGCTACGGGTAGGGTGGATGATATGGGCAGGATAAGAGCACAGAATGTGTTTACTGATAGTTTACCAGCGCGGAAAATACAGCCGCAGCTACTATAAATATTACATTCAAACAAATTTTTCTAGCGCTAATAGAAGATAACTGCTCGGGTGGGAGTGCCAATGCTGTCAGGCTAAGGAGGATGAATGGCGAAAGGATTACAAAAGAAAAAATATCTAATCTCATGTAACGTCGTCACTATCTGGAAAGTCGAGCTACTAATGTGGATAACATTAAACATCTCATGCAAAATGGAAGGAGGCTCAAATCATTAAGAACAGGGCAGTCGAGTGGGTTATCCATATTCTTTTTCATATCGTACTAGAAATTGCCAAGTGAATTTGCAAGAAGTAGTAAAGTGGTATATGCAAAAGGTGCACATAGGCCATGATATCACTTCTTTGTGTTATTTCGGAATATCTGCCAGTGAGCAGGCGTGATAAGAGACGGCATTGTGACACAGATATGTAAATACATGCTAAATATCATCACGTACATATACAAACAAGTGCGAATTTAGAAAAAAGCGGAGAAACAACTTGTAGCTAGGTAAAACTATGGTTAGAAGATCGATGGACAACGTAATGGCATATTGCCCTTTTTGATATCGGCACGATTTTGAGTCTACATGCTACCTTAAACCATTTTACCAATCTTATCAATCCGAGGACCCACATTAACTTTATGATTCCAAATCTGTAATAGTTTGAATCAATGAACAGCGCACTCCCATAGATAGAACAAAACACCCTAACCGAACCTACTTCGCTAGTAGAGCAGTTACGTGAAGAACAAATACAGAGTGCGAGTATCCGTCTTCTTCATGGGTAGTCGAATAGAGCGTCTTATTTTGCCGCAGGACTTTACTGAGATATTAAACGGCTAATATCCTTGCATTCTGCTAAGCCCTCGACGCGCTTAAAATAATAGGCCCAAAACAGAAAAGAAATGCACAGCCAATGACGATAAATAAAGCAGACGCTTATGCTGCTTAACCGTCGGGGGAGCTCCCCCTCTTTAACGGCGCATTGCATAAGGTCGCGATGTCTGTTTATCATTTAAAATTATGATATCAGTGAGTATTAGTGACGGCATCATGAAATATATAGCAGGAAAAACTCGAAGGCGAGCTTTTGCACTACGCACAAGGTAGCAACGTTAATTCGTTAACAAATAGACACGTTTCGGACATTTATGAGCTAGAGAATGCTATTCGTAAGTTACGATACAATATGCGTATAAAAATGTGACTTTAACGTTAATTACTATATTGTATATGACTGTCTAAAATGTACAAATGATTTTTCTTTCGCACGGTGGCAATTTGAAATCAATTTTTCTATTTCAAAAATAACGGTGGTGCCTAATACGTTCCCGCTAGCGAATACCACTGTATACATGATATAATGAAGCTGGATATTTGATTACGCAAACACCGCATAATATATTGGTAGATACTACGATGACCATAGCAGAAAAGCACATTATTCAATACCATTCAGCCCTTTTAGGCTATTGACCAACAACAACTGTCCAGTAACGACTACCATGTCTTTTGACCAAACCTGTATGTCGAGCGGTATCGTGACACTAAACGCAATGTCCTTTATTCTGGCAATAGTTCTATATTCCAAAAGGGACATTAAATACTCGTCATTCATTCACCATTCCTCGAAATACTAAAGGACAGTCTGTATTACGAGCAACCGTTCAATAGTTTGCTGTTGTGCTTCTCCCACCTGCGCTATAAACATTATCACAGCTGGTATCTAACCAACGACACCCAGTTGTTATGTTAGTTAGAAGATCGATGACCGACCTACGAACTGGGCATGACAAAAACGCCTAGACAAATGGCAGGCACTTAAAAGACATTTACCCTTGAAGATTCGTTTGGATCTTGATTTTCGCTCGTTATCTCGTCTCCTTGCTCACAGCTTACGACATGATGATGGTGGTGATAATTGTGGTCGTCGCGTGCGACCTCGTCTCGGAGACTGTCGATTCTTACATCTTCGATCCTCAGATCCACCTGCTCGGCATCCGCTTGCCGATCGGCGATCAGATTGTTATTGTTGTTATTGTTAATACCGTCCCCTCTTCCGACATTCTGCTGTTGAACGAGTTGCGCGTTTCCGTGGATCGCGTTTTGTCCGTCCACTGGACCTAGATTATGTGCTGTATTCTGTCTTTCACCATCGCAAAGGTAATAATGAACTAACTGTACGTGACCCCGGACGCGGCTTTTTTGGCTTCGTGGTCGTAGAATGTAGTGTTTGGGTACGGTGTCTACACCTAATTATATAAAAAAGTATTTTTAATCATCGAATCATAAAAAAACGTCTACTTTATATTCATAACAAAACTTTTTCTAATAAGTCTTTTACTGGAAACTTGAAGCTCATTAGATATAACATCTGTCTTCCCGTTGAATGATTATTACTCTAGACACGATAAGTTGTTCCGTGGACACCTACTGAACTAAAAATAACATTTCGACAAGTGTTCGAGCATTCCACGTACTCAATACGATCGACTGAATCTATATCGGTGTCAGATACATAAGGATAACAATTATCGGCGTGTTTATGACAACTCATAGCTATTACTCAAACCTATAGTTGGCAAGGGCAGCTCTACAAGGCCGAGAAAGTCATCCCTCGTAAGTCGATTCTCATCAAACACTTCTACCAGCACTTTGTGCCGAACCGGTGAAACAATCAATCGAAATTCCTCATCCCACTGCGGATTAAGCGTGCGTTTTTTGGTCTGTGTATACAGCGCGGTAACCTGTAAATAAATTTAAATCCGAGTGTACAACGCGGGTTATTACGGGTGCTCGGTTTAACTAGCACTTGGAGTAGAATATGTATAGACAAGACATGATGATACAACGACGTTTTATAGCTGATTATGATTTAAGTTCAATACCCGACGTACCTCGTGTCGGCTACGTCCGAGCAAAATTGTGTTCTTTTCAAACATGCCGCACCTGCATGAATTCGTTCATGTAATAGCCGAGAACTGAATGAGTTATATTATATACATAGATGTTATACATGGGCCAGGTATAATTAAACCATTTCACTTATAGTTGACTGTCGTATTGGTGGATACATGCGTAGGTATGTGTTGAATGATGTACACGTGTTTACAGAAAAATGATGCAATCTGGTCGCCCGTACTAATGTGGTAGATATAGGTAGTAAAGTAATTACTAAAGAGGCATGTAGTTTGATCTAGCAGTGTTACGTGGGACAGATCGACGAAAGCATAATGTTGCCTCAGCCAATTAAATATCCTGAGTTGGATATAGATGAAAACGTAGTTAAACGGTCGTTGAATGTCACGATACGTGAAACACATTCGCATAAACTCCGCCCTTGATTGTTGGCTTTCCAAATCTCTTATGACGACAAGAGAAACACCTGACTTCTAAGTGATCAGGATACTGTGTGTGGAACCCTGCAGGACGAGTAATAGTATGTTCGTAATATAGTAGGTCACGAAGATCGAGAACGGCTCACAGGTTGTCGGCGACACAACTAGATATCGGCCTCCATTTCCAGACTACTATATACAGAGCAGGTAAAACAAAACATGGCTGTAATAAACTAGGACATTTGGTGCGAACCATTTCAAGTGCCATCTCTTTAATTATCTCCCTGTTGTAGTGCCATGACATTGAAAAATTAGCTATTTATTGGGTGCTTCCATTTTACGGTACAACTGCAAGACAACGATCCGATAATTGGTGCACACTTTCAATCCGAAACATTATGTGCTTCGTTGCCCGTTTAAAAGTATTAAATTAAAGACACTCATTTAAAAAAAAAAAAAAACTATTTTACTTCCTCTCATTGTGTACACAGTGGATTCACAACGTGATTTGAATCCATAAGCAACTTTCGTAGCCACTTAAGAGCTACGGCAGGGATCGGCTAGAGCGTCAAATGAAACCGTCCTGCCTGCGTAAGGACAAAATTAGTCACATAAAGTGACCGTGGAACCGTTTCACAAGCGCGGTAAATCCATAACACAAAAGATGAGGAAGTCTGCGGTACGCTAACCTGTTGCTCATTGAGGAGAACGGAGATGCGAACGTATGGATCAGACGTGCCAAAAATATCTTTTTTGGCGAGATTGAAGCCCCGAAGCACCTGTATGACTAGGGTTCGTTCGATGTCGTCCCATACGATAGCCGGCTTCGATGCCCCCGACGAGCCGGGTTCCGCAGAAGTTTCCACCGTGCCAAACGAATTTGCGCCGCTGTTTGGACTCGTTGGGGTCGAGTTCCCCACAGCAGCACCAGCTAAAATCGGAGCTTCTACGCCCCGTGGCCAGACCTAAAAGGAAGAAAAAACATCAAAGCAGCGTTAAGAAGAGTCCCCTAGCTTTACCGCAGCGTGCATATCGATCGGTCAGAGTAAATTAGATATGGACGCGTACATTTCAAGTCTCTATCGATCTAGCAAGACATTGTATTATTAAAGCTTCCAAAATGGTCGTTTGCACCATAGCGTAAACACAACTCACTACAGCTAGATAAAAATTATATTGTAGCTCACTGACCAGAGGTGACTTTCGAATCGGTGCATCTGTCCCATTATACTTCCCTTTAGACAATGTCTAATTACTACTACTACTAGGCTAAATTCAGTGTAAGTTGGAATAATAGGAATAAAAGCTTGTAACACGCATGGCAAAAATGTTGGCCTCATATAGTCACTTGTTTGAATAGTAGCGGGGCCAGATTGAATGGCGTAAATGTTAAAATGTTTATTTATCATCATTTCTATTATCGTCCAAAATCGTCGATAAACTAAAGCATGCGTCTACGTAGCTACATGCGATTAACTAAACGCTGCATCCAGCTCGCGTTACTCTTCACCTCTATTGGATGCAGCTCTTTTTATAATACATAGAACGGAACCTGACCAGTTGTTTCTTTTCAAATCCCCTGTTCGGTTCCTCCTGCGGCTAAATAATGATAGTGTTATTGCTTCATTATACAAATTCAGTCTATTTTCTCGATGTAGCTGGCTGTGATTCACAAACGATGATAATGCCAAAGTCTCTCGACACAATCATAATTCCTATACAGATATCTAATCATAACGATCGTAGCAATCTCTGCTTCTCCGCTAAAAACGAATTAGATTTAAAATCAACCTACAGGTGCGCAATAACAAGAAAAATAACAACCGTACTCACCACTTTTGTAATCCACTGTTTCGAAAAACTATTTCAATTGCTGAAATATTATATCATATAAAGTAGAAATGCACGTCTAATCAATAGG
The DNA here is from genome assembly GCF_002532875.2 of Varroa jacobsoni. Classification (NCBI taxonomy): domain Eukaryota; kingdom Metazoa; phylum Arthropoda; class Arachnida; order Mesostigmata; family Varroidae; genus Varroa; species Varroa jacobsoni. The sequence goes on along the minus strand of NW_019212909.1, from coordinate 52,704 downwards.
AACGCGTCTAGGTTTTTGATGGATTGCCGTTTTTTATTTTATACCAAGTTGATTTGAAATCTATGCGAACTTTTTATATTTCGCAAACACAAATGCGGCTGTGAAATTATTTTCCGTTATGCTCAATGGTATCATCACATTGGTTGACATTTTTAATCTATATTTGATTGTTAACAGTCAAACGCATTACTCGTGTTTTTGCTTAACGATATTTGTTTGTGACAAGAATAGAACAATTAACATTTTAAAAAATGAATGCAGTGTAATGTCACAATGCACATGCTGAATATCCTTTACAAATAAAACAAGCATTTGTTTATGAAATGAGCAAGTTGAAGACAGCGAGCGCCCTCGACGACCCAGCGCATCAACGTCCGTTTCCATCGTGAAAAACCAACCAAATCTTTATTAAAAACCTCCAGATTCTCATCAGAGAAATTGCTGATAGTGTTGGAATATCATCCAGCTCACACGATAACTTTTCTATGTTTTGGGCGTATAACGAGCAGCTGTAAATTTTATCTCAGAATCGTTGAATTTTGACCAAAAACAGTGCCTAATCAACCGTGCTCAGGAACTGTTAACTTAATCAACGAAATTCAAATTTGCTCAGAAAGTCATAACTGGTATGGAAACATGGGAGGGTATGAATGTGACACTGAAATTAAGGTGTAACAGTCCCTCCATCGAAGGTTTCTGAAGACAAAGCCGAAAAACGCTTGCCAAGTTCGATCGTATGTGAACATTTCTTCGTAGTGTGTTATTCGATTTTAACGGCATAGCTTATCACACGTTTTGGCCGCCAAGTCGGATCATCAATGAAGGAGGCTACCCAAAAGTTTTATACCGATTGCGTAAAGCAATCAGAAGAAAACAACCGGATTTGTGGACAAACAATTCTTGGTAATTGTATTACGATAATGCACCTACAAACGCTTCATTCGTTGTCCGTGAATTTTTGGCACAGAGGAACAGCATACCAATGTCTCAGACTTCTTATTTGCCGGTACTGGCTCCTTGCGATTTCCTGTTATTTTCCAAGCTAAAAAAATCCTTAAAAAGATGATGTTTTAATAATGTCGACGAAATTAAGTCAGAATTGCAGAGGGAGCCAAAATCTATTTCAAAAATCGCATGTTTCTAGGCCGTAAAAAGAGCTGGCGCAAGTGTGTGTTGTCGCGTGAAAAGCACTTCGAAGAAGAAAAAGTGATATTAACGAACAAATGTTTTTTATAATAAAAATAAGATTCCAAATATTTTTTCATCAGATTTCGTATATTATGCAGCATATAAGAATGGCCATCAACGACACTATGTTGTGTACACCTAACTAAAAACATCGACATATTCTGTTCTGATTTCACAGCGCTTCCCTTGACCGCTTTCTAATACCTCATTTTTATTATTGCTTTTAATATTACTACGAATAGAGGCTCGAGGCGTTAAAAACTACACATCGATTAGAACGAAAAGGTGCTTCTCAAATAGCTTATCATGCCACTTTGCATAAAAGAAACATAGACCAGCACATCTTTCACGGCCCATATGCACTCTCAACGATGTTCAACGCGCATGCGTGCATAATGTTTGCCGGTTGTGCTTGTTTCAAGGCTACAATATGCTATTTGCTTTCAAAAAATGTCTACCTCCAGTTTAGGTTTTAGTTCAGGAGCGCCACGCAGCATGCCGTCACTTGGGGTCTTGCTTGTGCATACACAACCTTCTTTTTTAAAATCAAAATGAACAGCGTCTGTGCTAATGTCTAATCATGCTAAAGACATTCACCGCTCAGTATTTCGTGCCATGCTGCTCTTATCTTTTCTCACGAATATGTAGTAACATGAATGCATAAAACAGAAATCCAGGTTTCATTACCTCATCAGACGGGAGAAAATACCAAATACGATTAGCTTTTTTTTGCAAATATTTTTGGGAACTATTAGATTAACAATATTAATGATGATGATTATCAGCTGTCTATTACCAATCAATTTTTATCTTCTGCTCTCCAACAGTAGTCAATGGAACAATGATCAATCATATTTAATGTAAATTATCATTTCGAAATCACAAAACAGGTGGCGCAACCTCAAATAAATAATTTGTTTTTCCATAACAAAGGTATAAAATATCCTTTCTAGCTTGGATGGTCGTAATTTCTCTGTTGTTCATACTAAATATGAAACTATTGGCTTAGAAACATTTAAACTCTGGTTGAGCATTAGACACATTTCTTGCTGCCTAATCTTCATTTCGATTTTCATTCAACATAACAATCCTTGATGTCATTTAAATTACTGAATTAACGTTTCCAATGTTTTTTTTTGAGTTCTGCTTGTGTTTCTTTCTGATGATACAGAAAAAGTGTCCTGGAATATGTGCCTCAGTATCCTTACAAACTGCTGAAGCTCTGCCTTTATTTTTTCCTGATGATATAACCGCAACTTTAAAAAAAAAAGACATTTTTAAACGCTCGCTTTCTTTGTGACACTGTCCAATTGAAAGGCTACACATTTCATTCACACGTTTAAATAATAGAATTCTCAATATATTTCAAAATATCTGAATACCAGTAAACTCTCACGCCTTATTTGCAGCCATTGATTATTATACATGGTTGGTAAGCCTTTATAAAAGCCCCGATAAAAGCATCATTTGGTCTTTCATCCCAAGATTACGTTTATACTTGACGCTGCATGCAACTTACGTGGCAGCGCTATCTTGCACTACATAAATAATGAATCTCTGAAACCCGTTTCACACCACCTACGTAGGATTTCAATACAAAATGATCTAAAGGTTGCACTTAAGCTCCGCCATAAGTTTATTCGGCATAAAACGCTTGTTATTGACGCACGCTTCTTGCAAGAAATTGACTGATTCTGTAAAATCTGCTATACAAAAATTCTTTTCGAAATAGAAGGCCCTTTGCTATGCTTTTCTCTAATTAGCAATTTATTTGCAATATTCCAAAAAGAAGCTGTTACGCTTTGCTCCTATTCTCATTATGTTCGAAATGGCAAAAAGATCAAACAATATAGATTTATCCAACACTGGCGTCACCCCAGACGAAAACCAAAAACAGATCTTTTATTATAAAATTGACCGCTAGGTAAACTGTTGCTCTTTCGCGAATGAATGTCCTCTATTCAGCACCACTGCGCATAAAATAGATTTACCGGTTTAATAGCTTTATTATCTTCTTATATCGAGCTAAAGTTGCATTCAAAATGGCCGAGTTCAAGTATACGTCGCTAACAAGGCAAATACTGTGTCGTCTTTCGTGGGTTATCTCTCGTAGCGTAGCCGACGTTTAAAAGTGGTCGTAGTTTACCAGCGGAACTCGTTGGCGATGAGAATAGAAGCTAAGGCAGTGCAGTGGTGTTGTGTGCCTAACAGATGACTATTATAGCGATAACCTTGAACTTTGTCCTCAAAACGAAGTAGCAAATGCACTTAGGAAAAGAAAGTACATTTAGCGCACTAATATATTTATGTTGCCACAGGGTCCAGTGAACGTCCTTTCGATAGTCACAGCAATCTTGGCCCAATCATATATTACAAGAGCGGACATGACGAATGTTCAGGCCAGCTGCCGCTTCGAATATATTCTAGATGAATTTGTTGAATAACAGCAGAATCGCGAGTATTAATGGGCTTAAATAAAATAGAGGAATTGTCAAAGAGCGTAAGATAACTGTGCTATTAGACTAAGATCACATTTGAAAAATATAATTACAAATAGTGCCCTTATTATAACAAATCTTGGGAATAGTATGGCGTTAATGATTCGGCACTCTTGCAGAATAAGTTCAATACTTCGCATCAGCGAAAGTATAAATCTCTTAGGGCGGGTTTCTCACCCCAATACATTTAAATTACTTGAGATCCGCTTGGTATTTGCTTACGGTTTCTGCCTTATTGTGTATCTTAAATTGAACGAATTGATAATGGCAGACATTGAGGTAGCTTGAAACGTAGAGACACGTCAGACGGTTTTTATTCGAATCTGGACGCTTACAGACTTCGCTTTTTTGTTCTGCTGAAGGCCGACTACTTGGCGCAATGCTTAAGTAAAGCAACTCTAATTTATAAGGAGAAAGGCGCATCTTAATTGAGAATATTACTCATGCACTCCTTCTAAAATCGTATCTAAGCAAAGCAAATATTTCAAGAAAGTCTTTTGCATGTGTCGGAGGTGTCATTTTCGACGGTTATATTTATTGAATGTAACCATCATTTACTTGAATTACAGCTTCGATTCGGGGCGCAAACCAATTTTAATATATTTCATTTTCCACCAGCAAGTAATTTTTTAGTCGCAGTAGTGCGTCAAGTGAGATCTGTAGATGTAAACCCGTTAAAGTGTCGCTCAGATACGCTCCATGAAAACTAAAGTTTGGGCTAAGAGCTATAAAGGTCTTTAAATACCCAATTCAAGGATTCTGACCTTCGATTGTTTTCGATTTCCTGAACAGGCCAAAAGTCCCAAAAATGCTAGCGCTTAGAACCGCCAAGAAGTTCAATAGGTACTAAAAAGCGCAAGAAGTGTTAAGAAAAACACTAGAACCTATCTTGACGATTCAATCAATATTTGATATTCTTCTTTTTGAACGGACACTTAATTTTGTAGCAAAAACCCGAATATACTAAAAAGTGCTTTTCGCACCATTCTCGTGAATTTTTGAATTGCTCGGGTTTTTCAGAAATCGCATGAAAACTGGTAATAACGTAGGCCGCTGATTTTGGCGAAAAAGGAGATTTTTCATTTTTGTAATGCTCGTCCTGTACACTGTACAATACCTACTCTTTACTTAAATTCTGAAAACGGCATAGAGTTTTCACCAAGTTTGTTGTTTTGTACTAGAAAAAACTAGCTTTCGGCTAGAACCAGAAGTAGCGGATGAACGCATGCCCATTACGAGAAATAGCCCGCCAAATATTTTCCAATTTGAACGCAATATCCTGCATATATGAGTTGGAAACCGTTAGTTCAGCATTAGGCAAAGTTAGCCATTCTCCAAGAAACCTGTGACGCCCTATATAGATCTCCTGCAGGACAAAGACAAACAGAACCTGCCTTTATCTTTTACATAGTCTGCCTAACCGACGTTCTACATCGAAACAAAGGAAAGCTTCCGCCGCAAAGTAAAATGAAAATCTAAGAACATATTTCATACAAGCTCTATCTCTCTATCGATGGAAAGCTTGTAGCTTCTCATGATGACTACTTAACCTTTTGGAAAAAAACCCAAGCCGACGCCTTTATTTGATCAAAGTTGATAGAAAAACAATACCAGCAGTGGCCACATGTTCGCAAAATAAATTTCGTGTTCATGACGTACATGGGTTTGTGGGTCAAGCTCTGTACTAAAGCATGCTTGTATAACACTCACGTGAAGAAACAGAATAACCTTAATAATTACAATATATTGACGCCATGGCGATGAAAACTGATAACGTAACTACCGACCGAGTTCGAAGTACATTCACAAAACATTTACTGCAGAAGTTTAATTCAGAAATCCCTCGATTTTTATAGAAACCCCCATCCACGAGAAAACAGCGGCAGCGGCAAAGGAAAGTTATAAGCATCAGTAATCGTTGCTCGATGAAACTAACGTCACATATATGCAAACATGAAATTCAGTTTCGGTCGATATAGCCTGCTTAATGGAATAAGTCCTCATAGTTAATGCGGCCATTTGTATAGGTCGGCAGCATCGATCGTACGTCTACGAGAAGGAGCTTAAGCAAACGCCCCTTTGTAGCGTAGGGCCGACGTCAGTATAACCTGAGCGAACGGCAAAACTGCTTCGTCCCGCCGCAACAGCAGCAATAACCACACAACATCAAATGAATCCTACTCAAGGACTATACTTCGTGGGCTGCTCTCACTCTGTCACTTTAACATGCATATATATATATATATATATATACAGAGAAAGAGGGAGAGAAAGATTACGCAAGTGCACACACAAACACGGCACAACTGCCCTCTTTGCTCCGTATCATAGATGTCCCAGCCGAGCTACTACTGCCCTTAGGCAGGTCGAATAGATTGACTCGAACAATATCGAATAGAATTACCATCTGCATTAAGTATAGGTTCAGGAGATTTCGGCTTCAGGAAGAAACAGAAATTGCTATACCCGTATGCATAATGTCAATTGAAATCGATTGTCAGAGTAATAAAATATAAGTAGTACCTATGAGAGAACGACACAGTGGTCTATCAACTGGGTTTTTACAAGCAGAGATCTTCAACTTTTTTAGCCCCGATTATATAATGTTACTCTTTGCTTATATTACCTTTGCAAATATTGTAGTTGTCATTGCTTTCAAAGGAGCATTCCGATTTCACCATCTACATTTTTCTTAAGATAGAACACCGGGCTGGCGTTGGGGTCTAATCGACACTGTACACATAAAAAAAACGGCCTCTGATCATATTGCCCACGATTCACCCCAATGAATACTGCTTGTAGATGGACAATTCGACATACTGTAAAGGATCATTTTACTAATGGTAAACGACACCGATGTGGATGCATTTATTCCGCACACTTAATACAAAAGTACAGTTAAAAAATAAGTGTTTAATCCGATATCGGCCGCCTGATGTCGTTTTCTGTCTGCAAAGCGTTAGATAAATAATTCGAGTTAACAGACTGACCATCATGGCATTCGTACATCAAACATTTCAATAATTCCCAATGACCATGCAACTTCCGTACGTCTACGAAGGACGATAATTAATACTAAAGCTTTCTCTTAAAATCGTCTATGTTAATTACCAAATTAGAACTCACTACTGTTATCATGAGCACAAATGGTAACATCATCGCTCATAACAAAAATGAAGCGTCTCACGCATAACAACATGCCGTATGAATGCGGTTGTCCTCATTTTTTGTAGAGTTAAAGCCCTTGTAATGTCAACTGGATAAACAGACAAGGATTGTAATTGTCTTAATGCGCTTTTTTGGCTGCACAGGTTACTTTAAAGTCTTTTTTTATCAGGATGAACATGATCCTATTAGTGGGAAACGTGAAGGTGAAAAAAATTGTCGAGAGTACAAGGAGCATAGGCGGGGGCTGTAAAAGCGACCATGCAACACATGCAGGTACTTCTGTAGGAGGTTTTCAAGACCTACCTCGATAGACCTTTCGTTTTCGACAAGTAGCTTACGTCCTTTTAGACGAGGAGCTGTATCCAACTGCCTGAAAGATCACAGAGGTACGTCGATTGAAAATAAAGCGTGTCTAACCTAATCCAATCTTGCCAAAATTATTTCCACCCATAATAATCAATTACATAATAGGAACCCATGGATAGAGCAGTTTACACTAATGATATGGTGAGAGATGTGAGATGCCTGTTTAATAGGCTAATATAAGAAATTATTAAATTAAGATAATTTACCTAGTCTAAGGATACTAATATTATTTCGTGCTAATGTCCTATCGCTATAAAAAAGAATAAAAAAGTATATTTTATTGCAAGCAATTGATGCGACAATAATCGTTCAAACTGTGCAAATTATTTCTCAAGTTCTGCAACTGAAGGTACATATTAGAGACAACTGCGGACTTAAGTCACTCGCCATAGAAAGAATAAAAAGCAGCTTGCTTATCAATGTTATTGTTGTTAGCATGAGAGCACGTCTCGCGCTTTAGCTGGAAAATATAATCGTCGTTAGTCGTACGGTTTTCCTCACACTACCCTGGCAGATCGGGAACTAACAGGGCACACATTATGTGCCACTCGTTCGCAACGGGTTAATTTCGTTACTATTGCCTCGTTCTGTCATGACTAAATGGTGAGCAAATAAACGGTTAAACCTACTTTGAGTAATCTGATGTTCATCTGGATACCACTAAACGTAAATGTATGTTTTATTTTTGTCGACAACGTTACTTACCAATAAGATTACTGTAAAGTTCGTAAAAAGCTCACGGAAAGCAAAACTTCTACCAGTCAGACGACACCCACAGCTTGTCGCTCTCTACGCAAATACGACGGCATCATAAATGGATCTTTTATCTCCGGTTGATATCTGCCTCGAACATTTATAACCAGCATTTCCAAACCGTATGCAAAATTTCATTCGAAGTGTATTTGTATCACTGTCAGTTACTTAAGTCTTACTTTTTATACATTGCATTACACAGAAGTTAGAAAAAAAGAATAAGGCATTAGAAAAATCTAAAACAGTGTCACAAACTTTAAAACCCCACTTGTCGCATTGCATAAAATAACAATGTCATTTTTAGAAATTTTTCACAAGACTTTTCACTGTTTATATTGTAGCATGATATAAAAAAAGCCTGCACGGCGTAAGTAAATAAAGCGTGTATTTTCTTTTGATACATTTGATTACATGCATCTTTTGATAAAAATTGTTTCAGGAATAGAGCATTTCGCCAGTTCGTTGAAATTTACTTTTGACGGCTATCGCAGAAAGCAGTACGCTGGTTTGACAATATGTTAACTTTACATCGAAAATATGTGAACTCAGGATAAATATTGAATTGATCTGAAATTACCACATGTTATAGTAACGTTAAAAAATAATGAAAAAACCTTTTGACTAGGAAGTCTTATTATCAAATCAAGCCGTTGCTTTTCTCTCTAACAACCAGTTACGTTCTACTTAGTATGTTAAAATATATTGTCTTTTCAAAACCTATAACATTACTCTTTTCTACAAACTATACACCAAATCCGTCTACTGACGCGACCCAGGTATCTAGAATTGAATCGCTTTGAACACAGCGAGATAGTATATTTTTTAAGCTAATTAAATATAAGGAATAGCAGACTTTTCAAGGTTGCCAAGTTCTTTGCTATGACACCAAACACATCAATCGATCTCTTGAACGTGTGCGTAGGACATCAAACTGAATTTTTAAACATAACATATATATATAATCCACCTATACCACGAGCTCGTTTTTTCCAATATAAACAATGCATGAGAATGATGCGACAGAGCACTTGGATCTCTTTTTATTCGAAGTACTGTCACAGTTTTTCAGTCTCTGAAGGAATGTCAAAGCAAATTATCATATATAGACTTCATAACAATTACACCTATAGAGGACATATTGGCATGAGATGCGTTCCAAAAGTTGTTACCTAGTTTAACTAATCTTAGGTGCTGCATGCAGTTCGTGTGGATAATGGAATGGGGTTTTACAGATTGGGAAGTTGTTTCGGCTTATATATCAAAACGATCCTTTGTCGCAATAGTTGTCGTCAATTACGCGATCTATTAGGCTGAAAACCTTACCTCCTATGTATCTTATACAAAAGAGGGACCAAGTGACTTGCTTTTGACATTCAGTCATGTATGTAAAGCTGCTCGTATCGTGGCTTCTTTTTCTAAATTAGTTTTTCTAGTAGATATCAATGTATATGGTATCCCAACAGAATTTTTCCATTAGGACCCTTTTTCTTCATCCTGCTATGATTCTCATTGCTCTTATTCGTTATTATTTAAACTTTCATTTAGTTGAACATATAGCGTGCGAACAATAGAATTAGCACGTAAATATAATTATTTATTACGTGTATCTATAAATTATTACGTGTATCTATAAAAACAAGTACTTTTTTCCTGAATGGTGTTAAACATCTTGTTATCTCTAAAAACCCGCCTAGAAGTACCAGCAAGTAAAGCCACAGATTTAATTTCACCCTATTTATGAGTAAGCTAGTTGTGTGCTAAAATAATGTTTCGTAAAACTAGGTAAAAGAAATTAATAAGTTTTATCTTCAAATGACGATATGCGGCAGTAAAAATTTACCTACGTTAACAGGTATCTTTTTCTGTATGTCGTATATTGACGTGAGTCATAGCATAGATTGAGCCCATTGAAACGGTCATTTTGTTATATACTAAAAAGTCTGCCAGTAAAGTTTCTATTGCAGCCTTACCTCCAAGGCATCCATAGACGCCATTGTCATTGTAGCAGCTCGATGTTGTCATCGCAGATGTCTCATGGCGAATATTATCAGAGTCTATCTGTTACAAATTCCTTTTCAACGAATAGAGAGGCAGCGTTCTACACAGAAACAGTATCAGGAGTAGGACATTCAAATAGCACACACGTAATCATAGATGGGTTGTCTGCACGTTGATAGAAAAGTGCGATTTCACATTCAGTGCTGTTGTTGCCGCAGATCTACGGTGATTTTAATCTACGGCGACTTCGATTTCCTTGAGACCGTTCAAGCAAGTCCGACACGTCCTTTATTGCCTTGCTGTATGTACATCCCTCAACACCTTCGTATATTACACTTCTAGATCACTCTATAGAACACATATGCAACACTCGACGGCATAGTAGGCCTCCTCATTTATTCCAGAGCGGATGTATATTCACTACTTTCTATCACCGTGATAATATGAACCTCGTTCATTTGTGACTTTGCCTGTTTGGGAAAAAACGGGATAGCAAAGCGAAATGGAAGGCGCCTGAAACGGTTAAATTTGACTTTAGGATGCGCCGAATCTTGTTGACAGCTTTTTATTCTCGGCAGCTAAGAAACGTTCCTATCCGTTAAGTCAAATAACGAACAACTACCCCCCTCCCCCCTCCCCCCCCCCGAACAAGCTACGTGAATTCTGGCCACCTCTACTGTCCACGGTAACTGAAAACCTCTCGGTCACACACAAATGTCAACAAGAAGGCAGACCCAGCAGCACGTACTCAACGACTCCTCGAATAGCTGTTCCTGTTTTGTATAAGAAGGAGAATTGGGCAGGTGTCCTTAGTCCCGAAGACAACTCAAACTGTGCCCACTTGCAATGAGCAAAAGTACACTCACTTTGCGACATCCACAACAGGTTAACAGGTTAGGGATACACTCACGAAGTGCAAGTCCTTTCCGATGTTGTTGCAACGTTAAGGGCAATCAACCTGAAGCTACTCCCAGCACCTGTCTAGATATCGAAAGCACTCTTCTTTCTTTTGAGAGAGAGGTCCTACGAAGCGGGAATGCTTACACTGGCAACAACACGAATCAACGCTATAATAAAGATATAATCATAACAGTACCGAGAACAAGAACAACTAGAAGAAATGTAAGCTAGTGTTAAATCGTCCGCACCCGTCACAACACCGTCTGTTCTCTTAGCGCTACTCAACCTGGCTTCTACTGCTGCGCCAGCTACCATCATCAGCACCGCCGTGATATTGATGTTATTGATGCTATTCCTTGCACTACTGCTGCTGCTGCCTTTTCCTGTCTATGCTGACGTCTCGTTCTCTCATTGCAGCAATTTGTGGAAGAAACATTCGAGTGTTTTCGTCGTGCTCGTGTCGTCTGCTGTGTTGTTGCGAGAGCGCGCTGTAGGCTAAAGACCAACTGGCGATGCGGTTATTTCGATGCAGTACATCGTGAAGTACTTTCTGCACTCGAGTGATATATGGGACTCAGTTAGATGGATCAATAATGATTTTAGACACAGAAAATGCGTCACAGAATTCTACCGCCATATAATGCGCGTGTATATGCACATTTGATTTACGTTCTGCCACGCTACGTAAGCGGTGTCGAAACCATTTAGAACCCTGTACGAAGCTTATGCCTTAGTTATTTAGGACATTCCGAGAGTTAATAGAGTCAAAAGCAAGCGGAAATAAATAGTGACGATTACAGGTTAGGTGCCTAGACGCATAATTTATTCCCTATGCTTAGAAAGCTATAAATTATCAATCGCGCTCATATTCCGAATCAGAATACAGGTCTGTACAAACCGCGTTTGATTGTTGTTTGCCAACAATAGCAGACGCTCCCATGGTCACTCTGTCTATGAAAAAGATCGACTGCAAGAACTGCAGTCAGCGTGTGTATGACGATAGAGACAACATTGCAAATGAATCGCCATTTATATTCGGCGAATGGTCATATAATCAAGAGTGTTTAATTCAAATTTTGCCAGGGTTGAGTGCTTAATGCGTGGTTCAAAGTTTTCTTAAATCATTTAATTTATTGACCTGAGACATGACAGCAGCGCAAACTGTATCGGACTCCAGGTGAGTAGCGTGCAGCGTTGGAATCGTTAGTGGCATGGCGCCTATGGACTCTGCATTTGAGGATATAGACAGGACTTTAGACAATGGACAGCTAAGAGAACTTATCTGACGTGGAGAATAGGGCTGTCCATGGTTTCCCTTACCAGTGCATGGTCCTGTTCTATTTTAAAAGTTATTTGAGCGAAGTTAGCATTCATATTTGGCGGGAATAATGGCGCCAAAAATAATTTACACGGATTAGAGGCGTTCAACAAACATCAACGCTGTGACAAATATGCAAGATTCACTAAACTAGCATAAGACTATTATTGTTTGATTTTTACTTTATGGTTTGCTACCTGGGTAATATTTAGCAGACTTAACTGATTGGCAATTTCGAGCTCTGGGTCCTCTTTACGTATGGCTTGATATCATCAGGTCAATTATTAAGCTACCTTACTAATGAACAAACCTTGAATTGCTTTCTGTCAAACATGGTAGACCTTTTTAATAAAATGGTATACACATGCAGATTTTTTGTATTTATGCTAAAGATATTAGATGATAGGGAAAGAAAATTAATTGTTCTTATGTAGTCTGTGTTACAGTACAATAGGAGAGTCCTGTGTGTCATCATCTGTTACTGTTATTTGCTTTTGCATACCGCAATCTTAATTTCTTTTTTAGGAACTCAGATTTGGCTTAATTAATAATTAAATAAATGCATGTACTCTTTCTGTGTAAATAACTTGTTTCCTTTATCGTGGTGGAAGCTAGCGACTTGATTCTTCTGTCTGTGGTTTGGATTGACCAAGTTTTGCAAAGTCGCGGAAACCGGATCTTACCTTTTTAACCGGATCTGATCAATTATGTGCATCATTTTACCGGTTCTTACAGCTAGTTTATAATTAGATTTGTATTTAAGTATCTATGCAATATATATCGCTACACGTCGTATTATATAGGTTATATATAGCATAGACAAGAATGTCTAGAAGGGAGGAAAAATAGCATTGATGTTTCCTGAGGATTTTGCTCTTTTTCCGCGTTTTTGTACGTGTAGTTTCTATCCGTTTCTTTTTCACACGTGTCGATCAATGTTGAAAGTGACCATAAATGTGAAAAGAAACGCTCGTAAATTCAATAATAATGATAACATGTCTTATTACACATAGAAAATTTGGTTATCGCTCACTTCTACATATTCAGTGGATTAGATCTTATCAGCTCCCCTTAGTTTCTTTTAAATGGATCAACCGAACATTCTGATTCTTGGGGAAAGCTGTACCGGGGTCAACCTTTAGCAACCCATATTCCGCGACCCAGCATTTTTTAGATGCTGCTTTTTATTGAAAACCTTGCACCTATTTTCCGTTTTCAATTACGTGTTATATCATAGCTGACCAAGGTAGCTTCTCTTCGCTTCTTCATAGTACGACATAGCGCAACTCATAAGTTCTTTTATTCCCAAAAAAATTAATTTTTTCCGTTTTTATGTGGGGCCGTACGTTTAAGACAATAATAAGTTTGCGTAAAGCTATGTTGAGTACTAACAAAGTCAATGTAGAAAATATTGGTCTTGTTTGTTTAGAGACGGTGAGTCTTTAAACGTTGTCGAGCGTCCTCCAGAGGACATCATCCATGAAGGACAAACATTTGCCTCCTTCGAAGCTTTAGAAGAAGCTGTGCGCGAATTTGAACGGGCGACGCTACAAAAGTATTTCAAAAGCGAAGCCAGAACTTTGGTATCCGCAGCCAAGAAGGGTATTAAAAGAGCCGGAGACAACGGATCTTTCAAGTATTACTCTTGCCTCTGGCTTTGTGTTAGAGGAGGAAAGTCATTCTGCAGGAGCCGTGGCGAAAGGAAATCCAGGTAGGACAACGGGCAGGTCCCCCTTCATGTCGTATTTTAAGTTTTTTGGTATTAATACAAGTTGGATTCGTATTTCGAAGAAATATAACATTATCGGAGACCGATGTCATTCTTCGAGCTTAACATCAAGTGTCGTATCGTGAACAGTTCAACTAGTTTATTCATTGGGTTCTTTCTAAATAAAACCGGTAATTTTTAAGGAGGTGCCCAACTAAAAAAAAATATGTTGAAATTTTTGTTTTTAAGCATCACTATTAATCGGATTGCCTGGGACATTTTCAAAAGGGAAAACGATCAGTTTGGAAGAAATGTCTTTTATAAGAAATCGAGCAGGACATCAATGTAGTTTTCGAGGGTATCTCAGCAAATTAAAGTGGTGAAAAGTAAATAACTTATAAAATTATAAAAAGCTTATAAAATTTAACAATCATTCTCTATTTCAGGACAATTCGGATAGGCTGTCCAGCTTTGATCCGCACGCGAATATCAAACTGTGGTCGTGCATTTCGCGTCGTACAGGTCATCTACGGGCATAACCATGGCGCATCGCCAGTAAGTCAAGCAAGAACCTTCCTGTTTAATGTTTTTTTAATATCAATGCCTGCATATGTCTCAGTGCATCAAGATGTATTGTTATATAAATTACGTCCATCTTAAGAGAGGATACAGTTTGTTATTTATATCTTGTGTTTATTTAGGAGGTGTTTCACCAGCTTCAGACAAAACAGGCCGGGGTGAAGCATGACGACCCCCAGAAGAAGTCAAAGTACATCAAGAAAAAAGTGAGTAGCAAAACACATGCAGTAAAGCATAGAAAGCTCTTATCAACCAAATTTATCTACTTTAATATTTGTTTTTTTTTGGGTTAAAAAACCAACAACGTTTTTTTCTTTTGATGAACATTTATTCGTTTACATGTTTGTGCAATTTTATGTTGGTGATTTGAAGTCATAAATAATTTTATAGTCAAGTCAAATCAGTCTAAATTTCGGTCGCGTCTTTATTGCTTTGCTGTCTATGCAGTCACGACTAAAAGACAATGCTCAGGCACAACTACGAGAACTGCTCAGCACTGTAACGGGTGAAGGAAATGAATTAAGCCTCGAAGAATCCGTCGACAAAATTTCTCAGCTTTATGGTGCGTTTCCTTGTGTGTAAATGTATGTAGTATCCAAATAGGCAAACATATTTTATCCTACATACAGTCTAATTCTCCCCGACTTTATCTCCGGCCATGCAGAACAATTCAAGTTGATATTGGTTACTTTTCCTTTGTGTAGCCGATGACCTTACAGTTGCTGTCGACGACACCAATCAGTGCGTGGGATTATCGCTCTGTACAGCTCAGATGCGAGCCCTTTGGCGGGACTTCCCGGAATTGTTAACAATCGAATCCTCATCGTATGTTGAATCGCTTGACTTGGCTAATGTTGTACACTTTCTTGTTGCGGATGCTATGGGAGAACTTCGACCCGTAATGTTTGCAATACTGATAAAGTCGGAAAGTACTCTGTACGAGTGGCTGCTCCAAGAGTTTGTTCGTGAGTAGTGTTTCTTATAAAGTTTGTAAAGGTTTATGCATGTTGCAGGCTTCTCTACAATAAAAAAAAAACATCTAAAGGAGAAGCCTAGCTGCGGGTAGTTAATGGCCACCCAATAATCATTTGTACGTTCCAAATTCAATCTTTTGCCAACAGGCCAACATCCGACAGCACCGACATGCACGCAGATTTGCCTTGTGGGCCGGCCGTACACTGAGTTCCATTTCGTCGAAGAAATTTTTCCGGCAACACAGGTTCTCTGGGATCCGTCACAGAGTATCAACACTTTCCGTATCAGGGTAGCTGCAAAGGCAGTGCATCTTAGCGAAGCGGGTATGAGTCTCACTGTTTGATACATTAACCCCAAACCATTCGGATGCAGTCGAATTTAATTCTATTACATGTTGATCTTTCTTGTGGCGTAAGCTGGCGTTGCTTTGTGGAGCATTAAGAAAAGTATAAATTTGAGATTAAATTATTGAAGACTAAATGTATCTTATTTTTTATAGGTCGACGTGCGGCAACAGAACACTTTCAGAAACTCGTGTTCTGCCGATCAGCAGAAATGAAGCGTGTTCTTCGCGAGGATTTCGCTGCTGCTCTGGCGGTTCCCGAAGCAGTTCAGGCCTGTTACGATCACGAGTGGGAGCCTAACTACGCTTTGTGGAATAGTATGTAATATCCTAATAAGAATTCTTGACATTTGCTTACGAATTATTTTTGTAACCGGCCGCTTCTTATATTATAACATACCTAGGCATTTATCAAAAATTTATTTCAGCGGTTCCAGCGTGATGCCTTCCATACAAAAATATCGGCTCTGCACGTTCTACTTGTTGTTTCTTTAATCATCATGCTTTTGTCGGGTAATTTGGATGCAAACTTTGGTCCCGATATTTAAGCTTTGAAAAGAAGTTTTTACTTTTTTTGAAAAAATCGAACCGTTTTTTATAATCTTCCGATCTCTAGAAGGGATACTAAAAAGACGTATCGTTAGTGTGATTTATACAAGTGTCATTCAATACATAAGGTATCCTCTAATAAATATATGATATACAGTGATTTTCGCTATTTGTTGTTATCCAATGTGGTTTCAGTGAGCCGGCACCCATACGACGACGCTCAGCACGAGTATGTGCTGAAACGAATGCAGAAGTTGAGGCGCTATTCTCGGGCTATTGTACAAAATGCTGCAGCAAATATGTATGCTGTATTTACGAAAATAGCTGATCTCTATTCGTTGCTCGATGATCTGTACAAAGGCGATCTTCTCTATCATATTGTTAAAGTATGCATTTTTAAAGGTTTGTCCTTTGCTTTATTTCGGGTGCAGACTTTATTGTGCTCGGGAAGAAATTGTTTATTCTTCAATGGGTGTACTGCGTGATTGTGAAAGCAGAGTTTCTTGTAATTCTGAATCGCAACGTTCCATGAGAACTAATTCAGGTTTGGCTTTTTTTTATAATTATTAATGCACTAGTGAAACAAGTTAGCACAAATTATGGGATAGAAGTAGTAGATTTTGCGTTGACTTGGTAGAATTCAATTTCTCGTATTTGGTTTTTTGGGCTAATGAACGGGATTAGTTTGCTAAATGCAACGTTTCCTTCTCAGGTAAACCAAAGCCGCTACCAGCCAAAAACATCAGTCGACGAGGCAGAGTTCAAGTATAAAGCTCTGGTAACCGAATTTGCCTACATGTATCTTAAAGGTAAGATTGTTCTGTTGCTAGGCGATTTTGTGTAAGTTGGTCAAGGTTCTAACCTATTTAGACAAAGCTATTAGACAAAGACAACCTATTTAGCAAGACAAAGCTATCGACTCATCAATAATGTCCGTACCTCATTGCTTCTGTCCTACTGTGCGTTCATATACGGCAAAGACGGACTGAGAAAGATACATGACACGCGACAATACTTGTCACATAAGGTTTGATATAAGGTTTTCCTTTCGACATAAATATATACTCTATTGTAGTTTCATGGATGGTATTGTCTATTAGCTAACTTCTAACGTTAATGTTTTTATATAGGCCAATTCAGCATATTTGAACGAGGTCTTAAACTTATGGAATGTACACGAATGGTAACGTTTACTCGAGTTGGCGACCGGGAAATTAAGGTGTCCACCTCGAAAGATTCGTGCACCTGTATGGCGTATAAGGTCCTTCGTTTGCCCTGTGCTCATCTGCTCTCATTTAGGATCGGGTCACAGGTACTTCTGGCTCAAATTTTTTTTCAAAGAAGTTTTTTCAAATTTTGTTTTTGAACTTTAGTGAAAATCATGTGACAATCACGAGAGTTGAAAATAATTTTTCTCTAAACCATCACTAGTCTATCTGTAATGTAACTTCGCAGTTGGATTTGTATTCTGAGGACCTTGTGGACGAGCGGTGGAAACGGAACAATATACGTGTGGAAGGCGATGCAGACACATTGGTTCGTTTGCCGTTAGCTGCCATTGATTCTGATACGACTGAACAGCAAAATAGTTGCGAAATAAAAGACGTGCAAGACCTAGAAGTGCAGATCATACAGGAGGTGAGTGGGTACTGGGTCCTCTTGTGAACGTATCACTTTGTTCAGCGCCATTCTGACCAAGCATTGGAATCTAGAAGTTGAGTGTCAGCTTGAACATCGGGCTGATACTGAGGCGATCAAGTGTCCACTACGTGTGTCAAAGCTGTAACATAACTGTAACAAAAGATCACTTCGTGTGCATATGACGAACAATATTGAACCTTCATATACAAACAGGTGGATCAGCCTGAAGCAACTCAAGGAGAGCAAATGTCGATTGAGGCACCGTCTGGTAGCGAAGAGTTATCGTGCGGTGCTACAGATGAGCAGGCATTGCCGGGTGATATTCAAGTCAATGAAGTTCAGGAAGTGGTCCATGGGGACCAGACACCAGCAGAAGACGGCTCCCCAGCACAGGAAACTCCTTCTTCAACAGCAGCGACCGACTCAAGAGACCAAATTTTGCCGTCATCAGCCGGTCCTTCAGGTCACAATAAGAAAGCATCGTCAACTGAGCTCAAACATCAAATGGACGGAAGAAGGCCTCGACATAAAGATGCCTCAGGAAGTGCCCTTACCAGAGCGCCCCGGCAATACCGCGAAAGAAGAAAAAAGATTGAAGAACTCTGTGCCGAACTTTGTGCAGTTGGATCTGGAGTTTGGGGATCTCTTTTTTCACTTAGGTGGGTCATTATTGTAAAAAATGAGTAATTTCGAGGTTTTCATGACACATGATGCAATTAGTACCATTAGCCTAAAATCTTAAAACGTAACACTATATAGTAGAATACCTTATCAAAATCAAGTTGCACAATGGTTGCATAACAATCGGGCTAAATTACGGCAATGTGATAGGTATTTTTTTTCAAGTCTGAGTATAATTACGGTCTCTCGTAATTTTTCATCCATGACAATAATAAAGACTAGATGCACAAGTCGTTTTTCTAAATATATTTTATATTGGGTTAACATACGTTTCTAAAATAGGTTGCCTTTTTTACAAATCAATTTGATTTATGCTAACACACACTTAATTTCAGAATGGGTGTTCTTCGCGATATACTAGAAGCGTGGCAGGACGGTGAAGAGGTGTGCGTTCAGCGCGTCCACTACGAATCAGCTTCAGACGGCCGGCTTCCTCAGCAGCTGCAGTCTCATGAACAAACTCAGCATCCTGTACGGGATGGAAATGCAGGCCAGCTCGTTGCCGTGTTGGATACGGCAAGCTCTGCTTCAGTTTCTTCCTACGTATCGGATCAACAAGCGACTCGTTCAGGGACTCCGACGGTGTTACGCTACAACCCAATCGTACAGGTAAAAGGTTCACAGCAGATGTACTTCGTAAATTCGGACGATAACAGCGTACAACTAGTCGATAATTATCCTAACCAGATGTACACAATCGACGCGGCGGATGATCCAGGCGACGATATGCTAATGCAATAAAAGTTTTTATCAGCAAGTCGAAGAGAACCTTATCAGATCATTCAGTAAATCATCACATCAGTAAATAGGCAGAGTAAAGGCTGATATAATTGTTGCAAAGAAGCGTAGGTTTACAATGAATTCGTTTAGTCTATGCAGTGCGGCGGCTGCATTTGCTGACCGTTTGATAAGCAGATGTGTTATTGATTTGATGATATTTCCTAGTATTTCTTTTGTTATCCATATGGATGTTTAATAAAATACACTAAATTTTATAAGTTAGAATTAATTTTTGCATTAGCTTATAAACATGAATAATATGCTCAGATTATTTATCATCGCACAATGGTCTACTTTTATGATAAAAGGAAGATTGGTAGTGACATATCTGTTACATCGGAGAAATAGTCATTTACCTAGGAGGTACGAGGTGGTATTTAATGAATTATTTTTTATAATTAGAACATAGACAATATGTTGCAAAACAACATACCTAGCTCTACAGGAACAAAGAAGAGACGATATTATTGGATGGGTCGCTTTTATTTCGATTTCTATTTTCTTTATCATGTCTACTGTTCCAACTGACTTTAGCTGGAGCTTCCCAACTTATATATAATAATATTGATATAACAGTGTGAGAAGCAGTTTCTCTTGCTATATTCGTATTAATTGTTCCTACGAATTACTTTACATAGATATTTCTTTATCACTAATCAGTCAAATTTAATTTATTCACTTTTGCTGGTAGTAATCAAATGCTTCATATACTCAGGTTGATAACAAAATAGCACAAGGTCAGAGCAAAAATGTAGGACTTCCAAACATTTCGCGTTATATGGATTGTACAAATTAAATTGAATCTATTAAGTTTTAACTTGAATAATTTTTTCATATATCCTAAATATGGTGCCAGAAAATGGCGAGCTATACGATAACTATCACAATTTTTTCAACATCTGGCGCCTTCAGCATCGCCAGGCATGTGGAAACGCTACTCTCTGCAGAGCCTATGATGGATCCAATGCATAGCAAAGCGAATCACAGCTGTCCATTTAGCCGATATGTCACTTGCTACTTCTTGTCTCTAATGGCTTTAATCATAAAGACCTCATCCATCCCTATTAATTTTTGCTCTCAGTTCTTAAAATTAGTCTCAAATTATTGCGAACTGTAAGCGGCAATACACATCCTCAGACGGCACTGGCGAGTCGGCTAGGAAACGTGGCACGAGCATTTGTGCTTATGTGTCGTTGTTTGTACCCTAGCGCTGTTTGAGCGATAGTATGTGCCTGAGTACTTCATTGAAAAGGTTCTAATGCGATTTAATTGCAATAGACCTATAGTAAAGCGATTTTATTGACCATGCAACCTAAACATCCCTTTTGCATTCGTCCCGTGGTAAAACTTTTGCCGTTGGCGGAGATGAACCAGCTCAGCTACAAGAACGAGTTCATATAAGTACGAAGTAAACCGACGAAATACAGAATGTCAGTGGCTGCCGTTCTATCAAGTTGATCATCAATTCCAGCTCTGTGACTGTGGCTGGGGCCGAACTAGAACTTGTTGCATCTGAAACTTTTTCAACCCGTATACCACTGATTCCTCCGCAGGTAGGACGACTTGATTAATCTTCTTCAGACCTCTCATTTTATCAGGGAGACGCTGAAACAAGTTGGAGAATAATTGTGAGCTTATATGGTTCCCTTAATTCTGTCTGTATGAAACGCGGGAATTTGGCCACATCTTTTTGATAGTTATTCTACTTTCCTGTGGAATAGCCGCAAACAAGATAAGCACGTTCCAGTTAGCTGAACGCTAGCATGACTCTGTCCTTAAGGGCCGAGTCGAAAAACTGAAACCTAATATAGCGAGTTGCGCGCCGTGGCCAGTGCCCCTTTAAGCAGCAAAATCCTGCATGTCGATTGTGTAAAGCGTTCGCTCCAGGACTCATGGTACTCCGTAGGGATGGCATATACGCGTTCCACATAGATGAATGTAGTTAGCCGCTAAAGAAAAACAAAGTGGTGTTAAATGGATTCCTATAGTCTTATCTGATTTTCCTTCACAATTATGACGGAGGTAATGCCTTGTCTATTTGTACTTAAAAAAGAACTGGATTCGCATCAAAGAAAAGAGTAAAAATCGTCTTAATAGAATTATACTGCTATTGTATGGTCCATTTTTATCCCAGTTTGAATTTCCTTTGTCCCTTTGGTTAGGATGCGCATTGACAACAAATCCAAAATACTGGTATAGCATTGGCCGATGATGTTTTGCTTGTTATCCTCATATTGATTTTTCCTATGACATACTTTGCCTACTATGACCTGCGCCAATATAATAACGTCTAATTTCAAAAGCCACTGGTTAATTCAATAAATTTGCTCACTGATTTCCCTTAACCATAAAGAGATTAACAAATGTGTCGGATACAGAAAGGGAAGTCGGATAAATCCAGCTAGCCACATGCCCAGTGAATACTTAGCGGGTTGATAGACAGTGTTATATACTTAAAGGTTAACTTGTTCTGAAGAGCTGAGCAATGGCGGCTACAAGTGAACATTACACCAAAGCTCACTCATGTACATAAGAGTTAACCAGCTCCAAGGAATATACTTACCTATGGAGGTAGATATCTACATAAACAACAAATCAGATCGTTGAGCTAATGAAGGTAAGTAGTCGGCTTTGTTAAATCAGCGTGACGAGTTATTAGTTGACAGAGGTAAGCAGCAGATCGCATTATTATATTCAGTCCCATGTATGTAACTATTTGTATGGTAGACGCGAGTAGAAAAGCGCCTGTTTGCAAGCCTCACGCAGCTAATCAGAGCTGACGGTGAAAGAGAAATGGAAATCTAATCTTATGATGCGTTGGACAATATTTAGACGCATATAGTAGATCTGACGAGATATGGTATGTTACAACAACACGGACGGAAAAAAAGGCCTCCTAGACATACAGAAATGATACGCGAGTGATATTACGACAACGCGCGGGCAGCAAGCAATGTATGCACTTGTAGAGATGCAAACACATATCGATAGTATTTGTACCGAAGGCGGCACAACGCCAGTCGGCTTTCATCGACGGACGGTAATAAGGCTTTCATATGTATCAAAGCGCAGGTAGGTCGTACAGGGCCAGGACGGAAAAGCTGATCTATATTGAAACGTATGACCGAGATATCCACATATGTGTTAGAGCCAACGAGGAACATAAAGGTAGACGTGACTGCAGCGCCCCTAATAGCTAGTGAAAGGATCGCAGGTGACAACGTCATTTTAGGGCAGATTATCCTTCCTTATAGGAGAACAAAGCTAAAAAAGGGCCTATCCTTCTGATATTAGCAGGATATTATGGCAGCAATGTGCACTGAATAATAAAAGTAAGCTTTGTTATGGCGAGACGAGGTAAGATTTACCTCCCTCCGGGAGACAAGTCTCTTGTCAAAGGCAGGACGTTGATTTCAGTCCAAAGTAGGGTGAAAGTTGAATGCTGGATTTCAGGAACAACAACCACACCTGGCTGAACCACGCTTCTCTGAAAAGTGTAGATGCCAACATTATGTAATAAGAAGAGCAATGTTTTTATTATGTGGAAAAAATAAGTTAAAACGGGCCCGACCTTGTTACTGCTTTTAACTAGTGTTGTTATGTTTTACTGTTCACTATTTGCTTAGAAGGTACGACTCAGTGCAGCAGAATAGCAGTGCATATCCTGAAATGGGGCATATGATGTGATGGCCACAAGGTGGGTGACCTTACAAAATCAAACTTTGCATTGATGTACGTCCTATTGTCTTCTACTGTTTTTGTTTTGCCACCTGTTACACCCTTGCTTTACATATTTGTTATAACGCAGGAATCGTTTGAACCTTATCTACAGTAACTTGCCAATGTATTGTACAGTTATGTGTGCTAGACATAGTTTACAATGAAACATGAACACGTCTAAAAGGCGAATCGCTTCTCAGGAAGGTCTACAAAAAAGGTTTACAAATTAAGTTGAATGTTTTTATTTTTATCTAGACGACGACGACCAATGGAACGAGGCGTTAACCGCGAGTGACATGCGGGCAAACGAGAGCATGTTCGCTGGTTTTCAGATCTGTGAAACATGTATGTCCCAGAAAGGAGTCTACAATATACGC
Organism: Varroa jacobsoni; assembly: GCF_002532875.2. NCBI lineage: Eukaryota > Metazoa > Arthropoda > Arachnida > Mesostigmata > Varroidae > Varroa > Varroa jacobsoni. The sequence goes on along the minus strand of NW_019212909.1, from coordinate 29,162 downwards.
TACTATATATCTTTGCAGGCTCCATATACAGCCTGTCTGTGCGTGTAAGATGTTGGCCTCAAATAACCTTTTTGGTGCTGTTTCCATCTACGCTGTCCGTCGTCTCATACTTCGTTGTCATTGTGCTTGTCCCCATCACCATTACTTGATAATGGCCGATATTTCTGCTATGCCGATGTGTTTATGTCCTTTCTTCTCCCCCCCCCCTTCCCCCAAGCTACGGTCATATGAGCAACTACTGGAAGAGCCGTCCTTGTAGTAGAAGGCAAATGCTTATCGGGAGTATTATTGCTGCCGCTGCTGCTGCTGTTGTTGTTGTTGGTGGTGGCGTGTCGCTAACCTTCTGTTTGATTCTGTCCTGAGTGCTGTTTCATCAATCGGTCGTGATGATGGCCCGGTCCCATCGGTAAAATGAGATGTAGGTAGCTTTATTGATCCACAGAAGAAGCACTCGCGCGTCTACAGTGTTTGTAAGTGTCCATGTACAACGTTCCAATGTGTCGCTATTGATTCGTGCGTACGAATGCGTATATGTGTGTCTGTGTATATTCGCAAGCACCGTCACCACGATGGCCGTCGTCATCAGTTGGCATAGTGCAGATCAGGTTTCACGGGCGTCAACTCTCCTAGAACTCCTTTTCGCTGTCCTTTCAGTCACTTCAGACTCTTTGTATTCGGACATCTTTTGCACCCTTCGCGCTTTCTGTACCTCGAATTTGGATGATTCTAATCGGGTTCTTCGGCAAAGTTTGCGGCCATACGAACTAGCAGACAATCAAACAATATAGTAGCAAGCAATTTTTCCCCTGTATGTCAGTGTACATTGGTCTATTTGTGTTTCCGTCTGTTTGTATGGTTGAGCGAACGTTTGGGTTCGTATTTGAAGACAGTTAAAGAGTTTAATACTTAATGGCTTTATCGTAGAGAAGCCTAGATCTATTATGGTATATATATATATATATATATATATATAGATAATGACAGAGAAAATGGTTTGTAATTTGGCATGTTGCCCACGTAAAGCTTATACAGGTAATAAGGAAAGTGTTTGCAAACCATCAGCCCATATGTATGTATGACATCCATATATAACAACAAGGTAACGAATTTCTTTAATGGCAACTAATTTCGTAGAAATTGCTAACTCTGAAATAGTACAAATTGCCGAAGTAGAATCTATAGAAGATGACAACAGTTTCGCAGATACCGATCCAAAAAGTATAGGGAGCTTCGAAAAACAGACAGCTGTTAAGTAATTGTTGTCTGTTCCAAAGTCAATATAACATAAATAGACCCAGAAACAGCCTCATACACACATTTTGGGAGAGTCTGCTTTGCCTTTGAATATATTTAGAGCCCTGTGCTCAAGCATAGGAACACGTTTTGATTTACAAGGCGCATTTACAGAAAAAATATAAAATTATTTTAAAAAAAGTGAAAAATAGGGTTGATCATGCGAGCTAGGATTGTTAATAAAACTTGATAAAGATTGAAGTTCATTTGAGAGACAATAACGGAAGGTGGCAAAGAGTGGCCACCGGACTTATTGTTATAAAAAAACATTTGGAAGACCTGCTCTCTGCTGGGCAAAAGAGCTTCGTTAGCTCAAGCAACAATAAATAACGATAAGCTTCTTTGTTGTATGCTTAATTTCCCTGGTTCGATATCATCATTTCAAAACTCTAATGGTTAAAAAAGGCTCTGTCGGCGACTTTTTGAAAACAAATAATTTGCCCAAGTTCTAAGAAGATTGTAGACGTAAGAACCCACTCTGCTTGGGCAGATGGTTTGTGATTGAAATATAAATTGGGACGAAGTCAGTTGATGATTTGTTCTCTATAGAATAACTAACGGACGTTGGTCGGAGAGAGGGATAGAGCACAACGACAAATCACCGATTTGTTTATAGTTCATTTCTGTATACGTGAAGGAGCTTTCGAGTTCATTGCCAAGTCAAGCTCGACATTCATCGAATGCTGAAGCAACGTGCACGAAAGACAAACTCATCTAAAGGAACCCACCCATGGTTCTTTTCTGTCTACCCTCGCTACGCTTGTGGGGTCTCTATCTCACAGTCACACTCATCCCATCTGGCTATTCCTCACTTCTTAATGATCTCTGACAATGACAATGATTGAAAAATCTGAGCAGCGGTTATTCACGGCCGCTTTGCTTGCATGCAGATCAACATTTTAGAGCTGTAGTCGTTCGTTTGTATGCATACATACAAACGCATCACATTAACACTTAGGGACAAGCGCTAACAGAGACATAGCCCTTTGCAAGCCGAGGCACCATATAGGCCCTTCACTCGATATTCACGAAGTCTCTAAACATTCTCCCACTCTACATCTCTCTATATCTATCAAAGCCATCTATATCTGTGATGCTGCTCCTTTCACTGCTCTCCCACCGCCCCCTCTCCCAATCCCCCGCCTCCGAAGGTTTTTCATCTTTTCCGTTAATCTCTAATTGTTGTTGGAAGCAGTCCTCTTATTGTTGTAATCATAGCGACGAAGAACGAATGCCTTTAACACAGCTCAGATATCCTTTTCTGTGTCCATCTCGGTCCCGGTCTGTGCGCTTCATAGCATACTACATACACTTTTGAAACCTGAATTTTCGAACTACGGACAGTCTACGCTAAGACTGTGTCAACCCTGTTGTTGCTGAGCTTCGTGCTCCAGAAGCATTGACTGTGCGGGTGTGGTAAGAAGGCGTCAAATTTTGATAATAACAATAGGGATCTTTCAGTGGTGAATCTTTGCATGTAACGTTAAATTTTTAGGCCATAGTTCATGAACTAATGAGTTAATCAATAAAGTACCTACATAATTTAATTTGGTATAGAGACGATGTTGTGGACCAAAACGGCAATATAAATGTATGTCTTAGTGTCGCGTTTATTACAGAGACATACATGTTATACGTCCACAGGTGCGCAACATAGAAACCAGTGACTGCTAGACATGTACTATCTGCCTATTTGGCTGACGGTGTCGTCACCGGCCTTGTGAATGAAAGCCGTTTTAAGATGGATAATCGTAGCCTTTAAACGAATCGTAGTAAAACTTTATATATATATATATATATATATATATATATATATATATATATATAGGCTGAAGCAAAAATACAAACAGTAAACAAAGACACCTGGCTTAATTTGTTGATCACATTTTTTAGAGAGAATCTCGAACGTTATCTCTGTTCAGCCCCTGCTAACGTATATTACAAGTACTTCTCTCTCCTCCAAAGAAATTGGTATTAACAAGTTATTAGACGTTTCACAAAAATCTGATGTTTGCAAGCAAATCCAGCCAAAGGTCTCGCTTTTCACGGTTACTTTGTTATTGGTTCACTCCTGTATTGCTTGAGCGCAAACGGACCCCAAGACGGAATCGACAGATACCTCGGATTTGAAAGGAGTTGGCTATCTTCTAGCAACTGCTGGGTATTTGCAAAAAGATTCGGCGATAACCCGAAGCCCGTTGAGCCTACGATACGAGTATTGTCAACGCAGCATTTTGTTGGAAAGCGAACACCAAATATTATTTCGTCGAAGTGTTAACCATTAACTTATCGGTGCACAGTGATCTAGCTTTTGTTACTTTATTGAGCTGCTTATTCAGATAGGCAAATCCCTCATGGAAACGATGTAAACGGATGCTTCCTTCACATTTTGCTGCGGAAGAGGCTAGTTAAAACGGTGTCGAGAATGCTTCTAGGAACGATTTGGATTACATTAGAGATTGCTTCGCAGAACTGAAGAGACGCAAAGGACAAAATATGGCTACCAATGTTCAATAGATTACAGGAGCTTTATTTGTGCTTTGAAAATGTACATTTGTGTAAGTGAAGTTGAAGCTTTATACTTTTTTTGGGCTGAATATTCGAGATTGAGTCTATATCGTACAAAGGCTTACTGTTGATCAAAAAAATGATATGAGTTCCCGACAAGCTATACCAAAATCATGTCACGAGAAATGCCTATTATAAGAAAAAAGAAATCGTTTATCGATTGGCGAGTGTAGGAAGTTAACAGCCGCGAAACCCATACTGGCAGCATTCTAAACGTTCGCACTTACGAAGCGGGTACCTCCGAGCAACTTCGAGGATGCAACAAGTCAACTATCATCCTTCATTCGGCACTATCTACTCTCCAAGTTATTATATTTCCAACTAGCAGGCCAATTCTTACATATACGCGAAAAGCTTTATTATGCAATAGGTTCGCTGCTTTTAAAGATGTCATTGTCCCGCTTATAATAAGCTTACATTGTGAAGCCCTTAAAGTGGCTTCGCTGCCCGTTAGTCCCGGTAATGGTAGTCTACTCAATTAGAACCTATCTCAACGAGCCTATTTGGGGCGGACGCATCTCCACTGATCACTTAGCGTAATCCGTGCCTGGCCGAAACTCATTCGAGCGTGTCATGAGAAAAAGACTCCTGTGTCTCCCACGAAGCTCATCAGGCGCACAGCCTTTCGAATTAAATATGGCGGTGAAAGGATCAGCCACTTACCCACCACGTTGTTATGTCGTAGGCGAAAGAAACAACAAACGACCGCGAAAAGAGCGCTAAACGACACGAATAATTTTGTTCTACATAAAATAGGCGGCCTGTTATTGCCTTGCGTCCGTTCTGTCCTCGAGAGTGAATTTCATGGGATGTCCGCATCGTTTGAACTTTCTTTTTCAGCTTATCTCCGATAGCTAAGTCTCCTTCTATTGTGGGGCAACTGGTAAAATCCGATGTGGATATCAACAACAAGCATGATTGCGGTGCCAGCCTGCGCATTAGATTGAGACTGTCTGTTTTCAGCAACAGTCAGTGAGTCCATCGGTGGGCGGTTCGTTGTGAATTGATACCGCACTTTCGCAATGATCGCCTTAAATTGTGGTTGTCTCGTTGATCCCAATCGATTAACTTGTAGGCAGTCCTTTGTTGTTATAGTGGAGAGCCTTGTGATCTCATGTACTTATGTCAGCTAGTCCGCATTTTAGGCTCCAACCGAAGAACATACAATGAAAGCAAAACTGATGATCGGCCGACCGGCTGGTCGGTCGGTCACGTGTTTCTTACGATGGATCAAGCAGCTTCTTCTATTTTGCCTCCTCCTTGTGCCGGAAGTCATCATAGTCATTAAGAACACCGACCCAGAGATGTTGCCGGCGTTCGCCGACCATCTTGTGTACGTACTACGCAATGGATGCGGATATGATCAGAGAACAACAGTAGTTCAGATGAAGAAAGGAAAAAGCATGAGAAAGAGTCAGGTAGGCAGATAGAGAAATATAGAGGCAGATGAGCATAGACGTGTGTCAGCGTGACACGAAAAAAGGAGATTTGGATTTTTTGGCCAGGAATTCAATTACATGAATCAGGAGAATAAGAATAAAAAGGAAAGCAACTTTCGAGAGACTCCCCCAGCTGCAACCCCACTGGCTTCAGTATCCGCAAAGAAGGGTAGATGTGTGTGTATCTGATACAGCAGATGGCAGGGTGCTGATCACAAGGTGATGATATAGTCCTCTCCTTCATTATGATTCCCTCACTGTGAAGTATCGGTGATCGGGAGTGAAATATGCGCATTTGCTGGTAGGGTACACGAAGCTTGATTTTTGGGTGCAAAGTACAATTCGTGTTGCTTTGTTATTTCAATCACGGGAGAAAATCGCATACAATGTAATTTTCTATCTTTCGGTAAGACTGATGAGTGTGAGCTATGTTTTCAATTGACTTAATTTGAATGCCTGAGATAGAAAAACTTGCACTCGCTTGATAAAATTGTTAACAGTGGAAGATCTGATTGGATAATGTGATAATAATTTGATTGGTGTCGTTTTCGGCCTTTGGATAAAATGTTATTGGTGAACCATCAGGTAAAAGGTCCTAAGTTTGAGTTAAAGGTTTGGCCGCTAACTATAATATATCTGAAAAATGATAATTTTGTGAGAATAAAATAATGTCATAACATGACCTTGCTATAACAGAAAGCGACACGCTCACCTCGGCAGGCTACAGTTAGAAGATCACTCAAGAAATTTACTCAAGAAAATTAAAAATATTCATATAGGTTCGAATTGATCGAAATATTGTTTCAACCAGACTATTGCTATTCAAATTTTTAAGATAAGGACAAGACTTCTAATATGTAAACAGGTTATATAAACAACCTTTGCGAACCTTGCCACGCTGACTGATTAGTTCACTAATCGGTCACTAATCCGATATAGTAATGGATATAAATGTCGACGAATATAATAAGGTATAGATCTATTTTACCCTTGTAGAAAGATACCTCGTTTGATGCACTGTGTCAGTCTCAGCTACCCCGGAGATCGACCACTCAGAATAACTTTTAGTATAAGGCAATGTTGTTTCCAGGCTTCGTGTTCTGTGCCAAATCTCTTTGCGGCTGCAAATTCTTATCGTCTGGATACGAGTAACCAGACAAGTGAGGCGACCCCACTTAGCCTCTGACGGGTCGGAGCTTCTGATGATGATCCTACCCTACCATGTCCCTCTGGACCACACTCCCGGGTCACTGATCCCATGACATGATCGGCGGAGCAAGACATCCAGTCTTCCTCCCTCCCGGTCAGCTTCCTGATTGTTGCGTGATCGGAGCTTTGATCAACGGTCCGTGCAGGCAGATCTGAAAGCAGCGCCTACTCTCATCTTTTTCGAGTTGTAATTGTTTGAGCCTTTGAGCATTATTTCGGGACCACTGCAAAGAATCATTTCAGTTTTGCTTAACCCAGAGGATGCTGAGAATGGAAAATAAATAGTTTCATCTAGTAATTACCCATTCTTTACAGAACCGTTTAGACTAAAATAAGTAGAACAAAACGCAATTTAAAGTTAAATATATCAGGTCTGCTACTACAGGCAAGCTTTTTTTTTGTCTGATGCTTTATTTGTGACTAAATACTGATGGATTTGACTCTACTCTCCAAGAGAATAACAATGAATGTTGAAATTCCAAAAGAAGATTCTGTGTACTTTTAGTATAAACGATTGTATTTGGATTTACGCTTGCGGTAGTGTCTGATCGCCCTTCGATAAAAAGGCCAACAAATAAAAAAAAAACTCAAATAAAGACATAAGCTTTTTTTGCCATAGCCTCAATCTTTGCCTGCCTCTTGTATCTCCATTTTTGAACGAAATTACACATACGTTATTATTACCGAAGGACACTACATATGCGAATAAATTAAGGCCCAGTTAGATGAGAGAATTACCGCTTGTTAGCTCCATATAAACACACGCACAGTCTACTGAGTAAGCTCCCGCAAAGAGCGTTATTTTTACCTTTTTGAATAAAACAGCGAGTTCGATCGGTCTAGTAGAATATGCAATTTTTTGTAGAAACACTTTTTCATATAGACACCCCATAGACGCAGGCTTCAGAAATGTGAATCTGTGCGGTGTCCGGTGCGATTTTCATAGGACACACAAAAGCTGGCACACTAACAAGTATTTGAATTGTTTTTTCTTTTTAACATGCTTCAAAGTTTTATTAGCAAAAGGCTTTTGTGACGCGACGAGTACATCATTAGAGTTGTATACGCATTGAATTCATATTTTAGGAAGAAATGCGTAAAAGTTTCATATGCGACCTTATAGTCATAGACGTCAACTATATATACACTGTTTCACATTCGATATTTCGATAATGTCGGGATCCGTATCCGTTTTAGCTAGGCGTAATTTTACCGAGTCGGGAGCAACTTACTATAGAAGTTCGTCTTACTTTCAAAACGAGCTTGAAATGAGTTCAATTGAAAGCGGAACGTTAAAGCGAGTTAAGATGCCCAGTCGTGCGTGTCCTATTATACTAACGTAGAAATTGTTTTGTCGATACGGACCAGAACTATTTCCAGTTCTTCCAGCTTTTCTTTTTTCCAGTTCAGAGAGTTTTCTTAGTACCAACACCACATCTAACAGTGAATCTATGTAGTGGACAATGGCCATTTCCTAAATTTTAGATATGGTGGAATCCATTTTCACTAGCACGCCCTGTGTTATGTTTGTATCTAAGTACACACTTGAATAGAGCACTGCACTCGAGTGACCAATTGGAAACAAGTGCGCCTCTATCAGCGCAATATTTGATTATAGAACATTTTGTATACTTTTTATCAGGTCAGTGTCATGAAATTAGCGGCTATATTCGACATGGGGTCTATTATTTAGTGGTTTTGGGGAGCATTAACTTCGTCCAGGGTCTCCTGCACATCAAGTACACTAAATGAGAAAACAAACCGAGCTAACCCTAGGCACCGCGAGTAGGGATTTTTAGCGGTACGTAGCGCCCGCATTCGCATTGCTCAGTTACGAAAAGGCCTAATAAACACGAAATTACCTACTGTGTAGAGGCTTTTGGACGTGACACAAAGAAATCCGTAGTATCCATTGTAGGTTATGACGCTCCTTGACCCTCTTCCCTGCTCACACATGGCTATCCACATAGATACAGAATATACGTCGGGCAACGAATAGAGAGGCTCGCTAACAAAAAGATTCAATAGATTTTGCCGATGTACGAATACTTCGGGACACTTCGGTCAGTACAACTGAAAAAGAATACAGGTCAGAGACGAGAACAGGTGAGAGTGAGCGTGACGGCAGACACGGTAAACGGGTTCATCACCATCCCCGCCACCATTATAATGATATCGTTCGCACTATCGCTAGCATTAGCCATAACTGCACAGTTTAGGTATTGTCGACCTTGCGGAAGGCGCAGATCAGTGTTATGTCTTGCTAGCTTCTGCTAATTTAACCAATATACACTGAACACATATCTGTACGCTGTTGAGTCGTCTCGCACACAATGCATGCACAACATTTGGGTGTGCGTTGCGTACGAACTCTGGATTCTGGAAAATCTATTTATATCCTTACTTGTCCAAGAATGAAGCTAAATTTAGATACACTAGGTAAAGCGGATGTATTAAATAGGAGGAGAACGGGGTTTCGTTGAGGAAATCGACACAGCATTGTAAACTGGCGTGAGATAAGTGTGCAGCAAGTTGGCCCATTGTTTCGTTTATTTGACGCAAAGATTTAGCTAAAGGCACACAGTGCTCGAATCCAGGTAAGCAACCCAGTTTGTAGTTAACAAAGTATTTTCTATTGCAAAGATAAGGTTGTTGATCAGCGATTGATTCGTAAAGCAGCTGATTCAATCTCCATAATCGATCGTCGTAGCGTTTTTTGCGGGAAGTTTTGCGTCATAAAGAACAGTGTCCGTAGGGTCTCATAGTAGATGTATTTTGTATAACACTAGTGAACATCTACATATGGACATTATACGGAAGTTGCAACTTTTTTCAGTTAATTGCTAGACAAGGATTTTTTCGTTTCAATATACCCCACCGACTTCCTTATACCTTTTTCTCGAATATGGAAAATCAAATTTTGTTGAAATTTCTCTCATCCAATGATCCTAAATGATATAGGAGTAGATCATGGGAGTTCAGCATCACAAAAGCATGCTGAACTCGCCAGTTCGGTGACTATGAGGACCTAGACGAAACGCATACCGTCAAAAATTACCATTCAAAGTTACAGGTGTTTTCTAAGTGATCAATGCTATTAAGATGTTAAAACAATGCGATAACGTTCTGCTAGGAGTAGTATCGCTAAAAATTACATTGATACGTGTATGAAGTTACGTTGACAGTAAATTGCATCACTCTGATGAGGTCCGTTAGGTTCCATGCCTACGAATTGGCTAATATTTCTTTGACGTTCTGGATTGTTAGCTAACAAATCCTACGACGTATCTCAGATACTGAGTGCTGCTGCTGATTCTGCTGCTATCACGATTAGCCCTGCGTAAGCGGCTTGACCCGCTCTAGACATAGAGTTTCTCGGTCTGAACTTTTAAGCTCTAGTCCGTTTGCCCACTCGAGGAGCTCAGTCGGGTACTTAAGAAGGACGCGGCTATGTTTCTGGCATATTGTTAGAGTTGTCTATGCTTGTCTGTGTATTTTTGGTTTTGTTTAGAGAACATTGTACTTCAATAAGTATTAGCTTTTCCCTTCTATTGGTCGCTTGTTGCATCGCGCAACACTCAACAAGTAGAAGAGAGTCGTATACCAGAAAATAGTGACAGCGTCTCTGCCGTTTTCTATGTTACCATAGCGGTAACATCAGCGAAGCAAAGGTGCGAAAACAGTCAATGTTGACTAAAAGTGGCTAACCGCGTCTGATGCGTCGAAGCGTGATGAGGAACTTCAACGAAAATACAAGCATCGACTCGCTCCTTCTTTTTTCTCTCACTCTTCTTTACAACCCCACTCAGACGTTTCTTATTCCATCTCATAACGTACCGGCCTTTTGTATGTTAGCCGAGCCTATGCCGCGTGTGCCGTGTGACGCTTATTTGCGCAGGTTGCCCCGTCCTCCCCCTACTGTGTAGAAGAGGACGGGGCAAACAAATGAGCGAAAACTACAAGTTAAATTCAACAGAATCAAGTCTCAGGCGGATCAGGCGAGCATCACATATATTGTACATGGAAGCGGTCTATAGGCGATTCTCTATAAGCAGCGTTACTCACATTGCTTGCTTGAAGTGCTATACCGTGGGCTTCTCTTGCGAACATATGTGCGATCACGATCATCATTGCCATCATTGTCTTCGTCATCTTTGTCATCATAACGGGGCACCTCATTTTTCTTAGGGTTCAGAGGTATGCACTCTTAAGAGTTGGATGAGCCGAGCAACGGCGTCATTTTCAACGTAGCTGCTACACAAAGGAGGAGAAAGGCCCTTCCTCAAGTACCTGTAATGACCAATACTATCTGTCCTAGATAGGAAACCTAACAATCAGTACCTGAACTAGCGTAATGGTCGTTGACTAGATCACTTAAGGTTGAAAACATATGTCCATCAAAATGGCATTACTTCAATCATTTTTTCAGTAATTCTCACTGATATTAGTGTATCATGATGACTTATGACGATATTAGTATATCACTAGTAACCATGATGTAGTTCGTATGAAAACATGCCTTAACTAATAGCGGGGCTCGATCTGCAATAATTCCCCCCTTTTGTTTACGAACCCCTATTGGACTTATTGCCTTATTTATGGATTTTTCGCAGGTTATCCGCTTTGCTAAACATTTTTTCGAGTCTAACCTGGCGTGAATCTCAATTTCGAACCCAGAAGCTGCCCCCTGTCACCTACTTGTACTACGTTTATTACTCTGTCGCAGTCAGCCTTATTGTCCTACTACGCGTCTTCAGTGGTAGCTGTTTCAATATTCTCTTTTTGTAAACCACTGCATCGTTTGAGTCCTACAATTACATCGCTCAGTCACTGGTGAAACTATACTTCTCTGTAAATAAATACATAAACAAATGTATAGCAAAAGGCTAGTTTCACAGTCATAGATTCTCCTCAAATAACTAAAAGATTAAGTCACGTAACGGCGTTCTGAGGTTAAAATAGTTAAGATTACGATGTTTTCCCATTTTCGCTCTTCAAACGTGCCTGTTCACTAGTACTATATTGTTGCCGTAACCTCATGGAGACAGCACTTAGCTTCAATCACATTTAAAATGCGTGCTTTTTTTTTAATTAAAGAGCAGGTCAGAACATAACGTGATACAAGGAGCAAGATTTGAGTGTTGTTTAGTACGTATGCAGCACCAGAAGGCTCTATACAATTGCTGCTAGATCATCTCTGCAAAGAAGGCCCGTGTCTGCTAAATTTTTGGTGGTACATCTCGTCACCTTTACAAATTGGCGTTCTTTATTTTCGAGTGGTCCTTTTTAGCTTGTACGCGAGCGCACGAGGTCCATAGATTGTTCTCACCAGTACAACCCACCTAGAAATCTATATGATACATTAGAGCATACTTGCGTCTAGATGTACATGCTAGCAAAAATCTTTACTCTCCAAGTACCAGATACCTATAGCGATTTCAATCATCAAAAGAAACCGACCCGAATAACTCTGCAACTTTTTAAATGTAGAGTATACCTTATTATCAAAAGGGGCATTTGCCGTGTGACAATCCAATTCTTCAAGTCACACTTTGCGACAGTTGTCCACTCCTGCCGAGTATTTCTATGCCCATTAAAGGAGACCGCCCTAATTGCGGAATCCTCTAAACTGTGGACTACGAATGGCCAACCAGCGGGGCACTCAAGGGCGTTGCGATGGAATAACTCCCTCTTAGCCTTGGACGTTTCGTTCTTTTTTTGCACGCCTTTATCGGTTAAGGCCATTCTAGTTTTCCAATACAAAAGGGTCAATGGCCTAAGTAACCAATCACTTAGGCTTGAAAGCGGCATCTCTGATGTTTTGTTGTTTAGGTTCCTCGCAGCAGTTGCCGTCGGCGCCCGGGTAAGGTCATTCATTTGGATGACTTAGTTGAAGCGGTACGGTGCCTGCTCATCTATTCACGACGTGCACTTTACGCTCAACTGTATAGCTTACAATTGTGCTGAAGTAACTCTTGCCCCCTTTTAGTGAGCACCATCTTACGAAGGTTACCACTGATGATTTCCTAAATCAGCAAAGCTTTAAGTGTTGCTGGTTAAAGGCCGAAGTTGTTAGTTTCGCTATGTTTTTCATAAGGTGTGGCTACTTTTTCCTGCTAATCGAACGGACTTCATTTTGCATTGCCCATCTGCCGATACTGCTGATTCCCCGGAATTCTGTTCACAAAGCCAAGCTTCGTTTTAGCGTGATGCTTGTTCTCACCGATCCCTCGACGATGATGGACTTTTCTTAGGGGTTACAGTGATGTCAATTGTCATAACTTCACAACTTCGCTCAACTTCAAAGCCTACTCCTGCTCTTCTTTGTTGTCTTCTTTCTTCTGATTAGCCCAGCAGGTAGATCTATCCGTTCTATTTGCTTGTACCCGAACGGTGACAGCCACTCACTCCCATTCGCTTAGCGCGCCCCTGTCCGGTTCATCTCTGTCTTCAGCTATTGCCGATTTCTTCAACAGTTCGGCGATAGCAGCGTCGACAATGGCAACGCTATACAACGGTCCACCCACACCATGGACGAACGCGAGCACTCACTCCTCCTCAGAGGAGTCCATTACAATTTGCTTTTAGCACCTGAGCAACTGTTCTACGCGGATATTCATCTGTGTATTATAACACGCGCCGCGGATATATTCTGGCCGATGTCTCTATAATAAAAGCTGGACAAAGAATCGACTTGAGACGACTGAACGTCTCAAATAGAGGCTGTGCCGACAAACTAAAAAATTCAATCAACGATAAACAATTGAAAGTAGTCTAAGTTAAGCGTACATGACCGTTGACTAGGAGAGATCATACCTGTACCAACTCCCTATGACTCAGAATATCAAACACGCGTTCTGGACCCTTATACAACTGTAGTTGGACGTATTAGTTAGTCTAAAGTCGCTTGTGGTGACTGTACTAGTATGAACTGGATTATATTGATGCTGATGTTTTTTTTTTTTTATTTAGAACGATAGAATAACGCTTACGGTTCGTTCCAATATAAGTTATAGGTGGACCGCGAACAAAGTTGCTTAGCCTATGTAGTAACAGCCTAACAGACGACGCGGAGAACCCGCCGCGCAAGAGGTGTATTTATCAGCTTGTTCCATGTAATAATACGCACGCGTGTTCATGGCTCTGTTCGCCAGCTCATACACAGTTATGAGAGTGAGTCGTGACGGCCGAAGTGACTGCACTCGACAGTATTCACTTCCCTTCAGCAAAACCAGCGATGTTGGGTATTCATGTAATTTAATTTGTGTACCGTGACCCCAGTAGGGAACAAAGAGTGCCGCCCGAATGGGCTACTAAGGTCTTCAGCCATATATGTACTAATCATAGCAGCTGGTATTAGAAACATTCACCTGCAAGAGCAAATAGGGTACGAGTAGATAAGCTCACAGGCGTATCCCATCATATCGAAATGTACGCTTGAAGACATATACACATGTTAGTGCAGATACATACGAGCTATCCGGAAGATTACGATACCCCCCGAGAGAATCTCGCTTGTTGAAGCTGTAATATATCATTTCGTGTAAGCTCATGTTTGAAAAGTACCTTATATTTAGAAAAAGATAAAGCATATTCTCAAAAGGTGGTAGAAAGTACCTGACTTTCAAGGTTTTCGAGAGTGTTTTCGCCTAGAGGTTTTGCCAAGCTAATATCCAATAATGTCTAGAAAAAAAAAAAAAAAAAAAAAAAAAAAAAGAAAATCAATGTTCAAAAGCTGCCTCTGGAATTGCCAAAGTTATCAAACCTTCTTTTAGGTGGCAGAGCCCTTTCATACATCCTGTAAATCAATAGTTTCTTTCTCGAAACAGGCCAGCATCGGCGCCCGCAGTCATAGACGTTTCTGTCTACAAGCGGAAAATGTACGTCTAAACGCTTGTACGTAACGCGACCGTTGAACCGGTTTGAGCTCATTCACTGACAGGTTCAAGTACCAAAAAAAGAGTCGATAAATTTGAAATCCACTCATTTTGAAGTTGAAGGAGGTTATCGTTGGACCGAAAAGACGGAAATTCTCCATCTCCATCGGTGATTCAAAGCCAGCTAAATCGCCGATCACACAAACTTCTTATATCTGAAATTCGTTGAAGCATATTCACGCGCCAAACACTATGAATGGAAATCTAGGCGTTTCTTTAGTTTTACCGTTTTGGGAATTCCGGCCATATAGATTGAAAGGTTCTTGACAGGGTTTCATGGAAATTGCGAAAACATTTCTCTGGTTCATTCGAAAGTTTACAGTACACGCGCCGGTGACGAACTCGACCACTCGCAAACTCTGCGCTGACTGGAAAAAGTTGACGGCGCAAAGTTTAACTTGAATCAGATGAAAAATGAGCAAGCTGCTTATTGAAAATTTGGGCAGTTGATTTCCAGTTATCAGACAGGACTATGCTCTTTAGTACGATGATTATTATGTTCTTGTATTATGTACTTGACAAACTATATGGCTTACTTCTATAAGCTATGTAATTGGAGTTCATTTTAGACATTGTTTTCCCTTATTCAGTGGAACTGAATGTAGAAAATATTATATATGAGGTACATACCTTACACCTGTATAAGAATGAAACGAAAAGGAAAAACCCTAACGAAATAACGCGTTAATAATGTGCCCAAACGATTGGCCTTTGTGAGTGGTTTAAGACATAGGTATGGACAGAAATGCTTTTTAACTACATGTCTATATATACGTATGCGTATATATAGGGCGCCTTTCGGGATTTTGTATCCGTGACGCAAATAGTACTCGGTTGAAACATAGTTGTTCACATATATAGCGATATTGCTTCAAGCATCGAAACGTCGTGCTCCACAATATCGTATCTAGCCTCGTGTGTAATATTGTTGCAATATTATGGATGGCGCTAAGCAGACGCTATCGAGTAGTTAGCGCAGACGCTACCTATAGTATATGTGTGTATGTAATAACTGCTCTCTTTCTGAGTGTGTCTCAAATGCTTTGTCGGCATCCGCCAGCGAACCGACAAAGTAACCAACAAAGCAACTGCTATTTCCCTTCGACTCCTAGAGTGGTTTTCATCTCTGAGCTTAACTGCTCCGCAATTATGCCGGCGCGCGGCTAAGAGGAGGGGCAGGCAGCCGAAAGCTGAGAGAAACTACAACTGCAGAAACTAACCGAAGCTCAATGCAGTTTCGTTTAGACACAAACCACCGCCCTCGGGCGCTAACGGCGCCGCCTGGCGGTTATGCGCCCTCCATCCTGGCCCAAACCCCATTCCCCTGAACGCAGCCCATTTCTACCAACAACAAAGAAAGCGCCCTCTACGTCCTTTGAGGCTGCCGAAAGTCGAGGGGCTTCGACGAGCTTGCTAGGAACTAGTGGAATGCTTTTAGCACAAACGCATTACGCGTTTCCATCATAACTCTATTGCTTTCGTTTACAAGCTCCAGCCCAGTCCTTCCCTAGCCCCCGCGGACAAGTGGCTACGGCGGCTGTGGCAGCGCCAACAGGCGACGTGGAGGGTACTAGCACAAATGGTCAGGCACGCAGACAGACAGACAGACAGACAATTCCAGCTAGTTATACATTTGAAGGTTACAGAAAGCACCAAAACTCTACGAGGAGCTAATATACGATAAGTTCGAACGGGTTAGTTTAGGATATTTAAAGACAAAAATAATAGAAAAAGTGTGGGTTGGTGGCAAAATTTAGCAATATCTTTCATCGAAGCAAACGTGAGGCGCCAATACATTAAGCAGAATGTCTGACTTCGGCCAAAACTGCTAACAGCTGTTGATAGTGTAGCCCACCAAATGTCACAATCAGACTACATGATCCTAAATGGCTTCGAATTGACTTCAGATCAATTGGAACAGTGGGTAAGCCATCAAAAACGTATATAATGCGTTTCAAAATTCTGTAATTTAAAAAGAAAGCTTAACTTACTAAGAGTTTATCTCTAAGAGTCTGTTTCCTCCAGTTATCCGCCTTTTTACACGGGCTGCCGTACGGCTCTATTGACGATCCACCGCTTTGGCATCAGTATCCGATTTGACCCGTTAATGAAACAACATCTGCATATGCATATTAACAGAGAAAAACACATTTCCACGTAGATTTTTCTTGTATATACCTGATATATATTTTCCGTTCAGACTGTTCAGGCACCTTTTGCCCTCTTAAGTGGACGATTCCTATTATTGCTGCTGAAGCCCTATTTCGCTTACCGGCGACAAATTGGCAATATTGGTATAGCCTCGTGCTCATCTTCAATGTACATGAGACTCGTACACACTTGTTCAATTGCACGGAAGCATCGCTTGATACGACAAGTGGCAGAAGCTCTGAAAATTACTGTATCGTAGGCGCAAAGGCTAAATTTAGGACACGTAAGTGGTGGTGTCAAATATCTTCTTGAACTCCCCCTAGGGTTGCCTCCGACTCGAATCTTCTCCCCCAGTCGTCGTTATACCCACGCTACTGCTGGTTTGTCCCGAGCTGCCGAAGGACAACAAACGACCGGCAGCGAACGCCTTGTTTTTCATAGGTGTGCACCTATCCATCACGAAGAGCAGCAGTCATACGACTCTACTAATCTTCTAGTGTTTGACACTTGTCGAGCACATGCACGTAAGAAGATAGACGCAACAATTTACGCCCTGTGCTCTAAGCAGTTTTTGTTTCGGCAAAGCCAGTCTATTTCGTAAGTAAGGTTTAGGTTGTGCGGTAGCATGCTTATTATAGCTAATGAATTTAAAGAACTCGTGCCTGTCAGTTAAGTTAGTGTAGCGTTAGCTTCTACAAGGAATGATATGTATGCCCAAACATTGTAACAGCCCTTTAGGATTACTCGATAGCATTTCAAAAATGTTGGTTGATTTCCAAATGATTCGTTTCAAACTTTTTCCTGTAATAACAGTGAGCATTTATCAGGTGTAAGCTTTTTTTCTGTTATTATGGATTTTCCGGCATGAATGTGTATCATTATCCACCAGCAGCTCGGTTTTATTCTACCACTTCAGGTGGTCTTTTTTTACGTATTGATAGCTGCTGCTTCAGGTCGTCAGACATTACCTAGTCCTTGGTGGTGTTGCCCCTGAAAGCGATCAAGGTTGGCAGATCGCGTAGAAGTTGAGGTGGAGAAGAAGGAAGTGTTGCCAGTGGTAAGCACCCCAGTGAGCGCCTACTTGTGCGTAAGAGCCACTGGGACATCCTTCGTTGGCTGTTGGCACATCGAAGCACCAGCGGCCGTTGAAGTTCTATGCAGTAGCATGTATATATAATATGAGATGTGATGGGCACAAAGGGGTTTGGCAGCCGGGAAGGGATGGGAAAGGCAAGGTTCGCGTATTAGCAATGCAAATTGCAGATCAACTGGGCCACTTCATTGCGCTAGGGGCGGATGTTTCGCACTCGCTCGCTAGCGTTGCTTTCGCCAGCATCCACCCCCAGTTTACCGGGCACAGTCATTCGAACGAACCCCCTCACGGCTGTATTCCCTGGCACACTCTACCTGTGGCTGACCGGCGCTGTCTATTTTTCCCCATCCTGCTCATCCCGACAGTGTTGAACCTCTGAAACTATGTTGCCGAAGGCTGGGATGTCTTCGAGCTCCTACAGGCATATGCTGCAGTGGCAAGGAAAAGCTCGTTGTATAACACATGCTCTGCCATGCTGTTGTATATACAGACCTTGGACCGATAGCGCGCAAGAGGCGGAAACAATCATCATCATCGTGAAATAGGCCATTTCCCACTCTTTATCTGTTAGAAAAGAAGCAAGTGTTGTTTTTGGAAAGGACGAGCTAGAACAGATACTGTCTTTTAGTATTTTAACAAAATAACTTGGTAGAAAAACCCCATTGTGGATGTGGGTATTGTGTTCGAAGGTGCTTTTGACATTATGCCTCTGCTGACGTCGGCGCTGCGTGCTGAGGGGGTGCGACAATTAGTATAGTAGGTGCCGGACCTTTTAGAAAACTAAGGCCTTAATGGTAAGCTAGCAAGAACATTCCCTAGATTGGAGGGAGTATCCACGAGCTGTTTACAATGTATAATCTTGGCAATCCTCCTATTTGGTATATTATATATTTAGTAATGGTGAAGCAAAGGACGTCGTTCCTATTCTTTGTAATGTTTACGGATGATGCCGAAGAGATGAATATTTTGGCAAACTTCAGTCAAAAAAAATTCAGACAATTGTTTGTCAAACCGAGTCTATGGGGAGCTGCGTATGAGTAAGTGTAAGACAATAAGCCTGGGCTCGAAGAGCCCTCAGACGATTTATGACATTGTAGGCCAGCATTTAAGCTAACGAGATGTAATTAAAAATCAAGAGTGCGTTTTGCAGGTGTAATTGATTTTACGTTGCGTAAGCTACGTTCGGAGCTGGTTGCTATTTACTCATATACAAATGGATTTTGAAAGTCTTTTGGGTATCTGTGTGTAAGTATTAACCTGTATAAGTTGTATTTTATACCATTTTTAATATAAGCTAATCAGTGATATTAACTCAATCACCAGCAATACCAATAAAGGTTTTTGCCTCAAATACAATTCTAATGTTAAATAAACAATTTGTCGTCACATCGGCTGCCGATTCAATCAAAGACTGCAGATATGGCATGTTTCAAAAACACGTTGGGAATAGAAAATATGGTTAATTTGTTGTGTGACCTATTTATCTAAATATATAACAATATTAAACGGGATCTTAAGTCGTAGCCCAAATCCACTTCAGGTTTATAGCGCCCCTTGATGTTTGCTTACTCATAAACAGTGTGAAGTTCTTACGTACATAAGTTCTATTTAGTAAATAATAATGTAGATTATTTTCAAAAAATGTTGACTCATTGATCTTCTGTCAGATCCTAAAGCGAATGCTTTCATGCAATGTTATCCCTGATGGTCCGAATGTTGGGTACGGGGACACGATGAACATTCTATTGATATCGATCTGTGTTGTTTCTCTAAGCAACTAGTAAATTAATAAAGTTTGACGGTCTTTGTGAACATAAGGTTCACTTGGTCGCCTACTAGAGACTCAATCATAATGCCTCTACGGATTCTAATAAAGGATCGGTCGGATCGATCATCTCTAACAACTTTACGCCTCTAATCAATCACACACTTTCGATTTGCTAAGTTTCGTTTTTTTCTCCAGTTGTAATGGAAATAACATCATGGGGCTGAGACTTAGCACAAACCCAGGCTCAAATGTTAGACATTAACCATAACGGAATGGTTTACGCGCTTATAGTTGGGTGATACTTAACTCTGTTCGATAGAAAACAGTGTAATGTATGAAATTCGGCTACCACTCGTTGAGCTCCTAAGGCGGCGTATGATACTCAATTGCTGAGGTAGATACTCTGCGTAGGAAGCTTTTCAGGCTGCCTAGCGCACTTAACATGGGTGCGGTATACGCGAATGGTGCATGGTTACGGGCACGTCCAGGTTAGCCAAGATATACTAGGTGTACCCATTCAACGGTATGTATTGGCTTGGGAATTGTTTAGGCCTTAGCGCACAAAATATATATGAGCTTATTTAAATCGATCGGATGATACTGATAATCAGTGTTACGATAAATGGCATATCATTTAATTAGCAGGACTGCTTAAAACTGCATATTCAATCTGGTGAAGATATGTCTAAAATCGCTGCTTTTGTCATCACCATCCCTTCGTTCTATCGCAGTTCTTCTTTTCTGCGTAAAATCCGTTTTCTTAAGTAACTGGTACACGAAGCGTAACGCCGTGGGCTTCAAGTCTGTCACTCGTACACAGCAAGAATCCCAGAGGGCAACTACTCATTTGACTCCTCTTATGGCTCGGTACCAGTGTTAGGCTTTTTATCTCAGTCGGGACTGCTGTGACCGTCGGCCACTTTGGATCTCTCCACCTCCGCTGGGGTTTGCGAAAGACGTGGTCCCCACAGGACTGCCCGTTACGGTGGGCAGTCCTTTTGCCCCTATGTGTTGGTCCGGACGGACGGCAGCGATGAACGCGTGACCCGAAACGAAACGAGTCATATAAGACAGCAGAGCTAACCGTTAGTTGAGAATTCAATCTCATCAGAGGTCCTTCCTCCGACTTCAACTCCCAAGAGCCCTAACGGAACTTCGGGAGAAAGTGGGAATTTGGTGGGAACTCGGGAGAAGCGAGAAAGAGGGAAAGGCAATGAAATAAGAAAAAAGTGAAAATCAAGTGTCTCTACGCGTATGAATTCGTTCGAGGCGGTAGTGCTTTTACCTCGAATTCAAACACATTCCAATCCCAACCGAACATCGAAGCCAGGGGCACACCTAGCTCCGTGCCGAAGGTTCTGCACCCCTCAGTCGGAGGTTCTGCATCATCCACAAGTTTCTTCTTTCTTACAGATAAGCAAATATCAACGCCGTACTAGTACCGTTCCAAAAGAAATTACCGTTAGCGAAAGAGTCTGCGGAGACCGTGAAAGCGGGCGGGCTTTTGTTTCCCACAAAATGGAACCATTTACATTTATTTACTTTTTTCTTTTTTACTTTTTGTAGTTTTATCAAAAACATGTATGATCCACGTACGCTTCTTTGATGTGACGCTAACAGTACTACTTCGATAAAACCTAAAAGAACATATATGGCCGATTTGTTGTCTTTCGCCATTGGTATCAAAGTTAACTAAAAGCCTATGGCGAGTACCTGTCGAACAACAGAAAACAAAAGAAGCTGCATGAGGAACAAAAAAGATTATTAGAACTAATTAGTAGAAGCTCAATATTGTTATAAATAAAAAAACACAAACCTTTACATGTTGAATAACTTCTAGCCTTTATTGTACGTAACGGGAACTTACTTGAGATTCTTTATCATTAACAAAAACTTGTGGTTTAAAAAGCGATAATATTTTAGGCGTCAAGGTCTAAACGAACAGGCCTTCGTAAACACCTTTGGCAACAATTTTGTTCATCGTTACGCCGCAATTTTACATGAGTTACCAAACACAAAAGCTTGCTCATAAACAGGGCTGTAGAGAACAACTACAGTCATGTAATTAGCGCAATACATCATACTAATTTTGATGAGAAGACTCGTACCAGCGTTGATAAGCTCTTACAAATGAACGAATGAGCTTTAGATTCGAGTCGACATTTTTTTTTGTTGATTTTATAACCTTAAAAGTTGTAACGCTATGCTGTATTGAAGTCGGTAACTTTTTATAGTACTGCTCTGGTATTCATCTAAAAGAACTACAGATACGGGACCACAACTTGACATTCGCCCAGTTTAAATTAATCGGACCTAGTACGCCGGGACGGTCTTTGGCCATGGATTTTTCAGCGGTACGGGGGCCTGTGGCAGCAGGTACACCCGAAAGATCCATGGAAAAATCCACATATTTCTCTAACGTTTCTTAAATGAAAAAGTTGATAGTCTGTTGTTGCAGCTCTAAGGAACTTGCATTGATATTCATTGGAACTATTTAATGAAATATATTTATTGAAAAGGTTTTCATAGAAATTATTCCCTAGCTTGAGTTTTATCTATGTGGAAGACTCGATATAGCCAATTGTGTGCGATTTTCATAAGTTTTTTAAAGCAGCCGATATCCGGTACGTCATTTCTACTTAGGTATTATCCAAGCTAACAAATAATAATAGGATTTGTTTTCTCTACCGAATATGTAGCCAACTTCGGAGTCAGATCCGAAATTCGGTAACACATTCTCTGAGACTTTACATAAACGTTGATTAAGTTAAGAAGCAAGTTAACGTTTCGCAATTGAGTTCATAGAAAAGCTGGCACTTCTTACCTGGGCTGCTGGTTTACAAGTAGATAGAGTAATAATAATGACCAATCTTCAGTCTGCACTATTTCTGAACATGCATTATTGTATCCAACTAACACGCAAGAGCGAAGTACTCTAGTACCTATCTTTGGCAGTCTGAAATGCGAGTACGCTCGCTTTGAAACCCCACACCGAAACATTTACACGGGCTGTATGTACTCTAAGCCAATTTGGAAGCAGCACCTCGACTACATCCCCGATCATCAATTTCCCCCTGTGTCAGAGCAAAGTGGCATGGTAAGTTATGCCTATTTAGAAAGACTTTAAACTAGCCTCGACCCGTTCCATAGTTTCGTACTGTATATCGACATTCGCTAGATGAAGTCCTCCATCAGAGACAAGGCAACGTAGTAAGCTGAATTGGTAAAAACAACGCCGTAACCGGCAATGAGATCTATATTGAGACGTTCACTGGTGCGGCACTGTTTCGAAACAGACCAAAGACAAGAACTCAACTTTGACACAGCCATTCGAAATCATCTCATACTGACTGTGATTGCCGATGTTATGAGAGGAGATTACACAGAACCAACCGAGTCAATTAATTCGAATTGCCAAAAAAACTACTAACTTCACTATAACAATAGAAAAAAGCCTCTTATTCGAGCGATGCTCTAATAAAGAAGGCACGTTTCGTCGCTTAACTGATGCTCTAACATTGAGGCGTGCATCAGACATGAAAAAAAAAAAAAAAAAAACACACACACTTTTATATCATAGACAACTAAACTCTACTTCGTTCAGTGTCGATCGTAACTGAGACGATGAATCAGGCCAGCCCTCAATTTCAGGTTACTGCCGCATGGCCGGGCATCAGCCCTTGACATGAGATCGATCCTACTGGATGTTTTTTCTAGTTATACTTCAATGATACGAATATCATTAGACTTTCTGCATGAAATTTGTTTACATAATAATCGCAAAGCCGTTATAGTGGTAAGCGATACTGCGAAACATTTGGCAAACGTTGCTTAGTACATCGGGCAGCTTTTGCGAATGAAGCATATGAGGTATCTGTGACTGAGAGCGCGGAAATCATTGGGAGAGCGTCGACGATTGTCTAAGCAATACGCGTCAAATGTCATTTTCATACAGCGTCTGTGAAGTCCAGATAAACGAAAAGACAATGCGCTAGGATTTCTTTCTGTTAGCCCTATCTTCACAATCATAACTTTAGATGCCTAATTCTAAAATTCTACCCGAAAAAACTTTCATTGATTTGCTTATTTTTATTATAGTTTATCACTGTACTATCTTTCTATATCCATTTCATATTCATCACCGCGTTTTCGGTTTTGTCTCGATTGAGATAACTTAAGTTCGTTTAAGTTCTGCCGTACTGTGCGGTTCATTGATGTGACAGTAGAGCTGCAAGCGTGATACAGCCGTACTTCAAGACGAACTTACCGCTCCGGCTAGTAAACAGTATTCGAAACAAACGACTAATTACGAGGTAATGTCAATTGTTGCATGATCCCTATCAGTACAACATGACATTAGAACCCTGGACTGGACTGAGGACTGAATAAGCAGATCTCAAAACTTTCACCTGTTATCGAACGCTCATCTCTTCTCCCATAGAAATTCCCGTAAGGAAGCTATTAGTTTGAAATCA
Organism: Varroa jacobsoni; assembly: GCF_002532875.2. NCBI lineage: Eukaryota > Metazoa > Arthropoda > Arachnida > Mesostigmata > Varroidae > Varroa > Varroa jacobsoni. The sequence goes on along the minus strand of NW_019212909.1, from coordinate 5,229 downwards.
ATCAAACGGAGTCACGGCTAAAAGCACAATTTAAATCATGTTTCTATATATTCGTAACATGTAACTGCGACGACTACTTGCAGCCGTTGAACGCTGACTGGGCCTTCTAGAACTCAGGGACCCTATTGATTATCAGGAATGCTCGCAGCAACATAAAGGTTCACTGAAGACCAAGGCAGAATACCCCCGTACGACAGAGAAAGGGATGTAATATCATATTAAAATTTCATAATCTAGTATACACAGAGCGCGAAGATGCAAATGCCCGAACTTAATGGGTCGAATACTAATCCAGTAACTACTGCTTATAACAATTATCTAAAAAAAAAAAAAAAAATTAGTACATTACCGTGTTATTAACTAGTTTAAGGTATTGCTTTTAATAACTACAACCGATGCTAAGGGTCTTTCGAAACTAAAATCAGATATATAGAGTTTATGCCAGATTCTATTCCAAATGAAACTAAATATATTTCTAACTCCTATCTATAAACTACGTAATGTCGTATGAGCCCATAACGATAAGAAGGAGCTTTATTGCCAGTATTATAATATGGTAGGAAAATGGCATAAAAGACTATCCTTTAGGAAACTAGCTTAAAGCAGCGCATGTTACGACAGAACTACCGTCGAATCTGCTCTAAGTTTCGTTAGCAGGTAACTTCAAAGAGTCTAAAATAACCCTTTTATCAGTTGTAAACGATGATCTATCGTTACTTGATCCTGACTGATTTAGCCATGCGATAAGTTTCCTGCCACATCTGTCAATGCTTTACTGAGAAAAAGATGCCTAAAGTTTTACGTTCGGAACAGCCGTTATTGGGATTCGTCAGAACTTCAGAGTTTCACGATCGCCTAATAGTGCGGCGCCACTTATTCTATCTTCGACGTTGAAATTAAATTGGTCGACATAATCGTATACCTTCCGGAAATCTTAAGGTCGAGACACAATTCGCTGTCAATTTGCAGCGCGACGTCTGACCTCAGTAAAGTTTATACGCGCAGAAAAGCTGAGAAGCATTCGGATTTACTCAGACTGTCGCAACCGTTATGTTCAACAGGACCTCTTCGTATCTGCGTACTCTATCGACTCTTAATAAATGTATCAAAAACTAATGGGTGGGTATTCGTTTGGACCTGACACTGATAACAGGGTAGACAAAAATAGGTTTTATTTATTGTTGGATCGTCAATATATTCAGTGTGTTGGCGAAGATTTGAAACGCTGCAGATCAGCTGAGAAGCATTGTTACACAATACATCCCTAAGTAAACCTTTTTACTTGCTCGAGGAATATATTTGAGCGGTTTCGGTTGAGATTAGAATCGAGGCACTCGAGTTGCCCATATGGTAGAGAATGATCGTACAGAAACAAGTTCTACTCAAAACATTCGGGCATAAACTAGCTACTAGGAAGGCGTTCGACTACCCCCGCCGCTCCCCTTCTTCCTTGACGGCAAATTAAAACAGTGTACAACTATATTTACACATTATACAACAATATGCTTTCTTTATTTTTAATCATTTTCCATCACATTTGTTAGTACCGTTCCCGTCTGCATTTACATCAGATATGTACAAGATAATCTACAGGTTATTTCTACATGTTTATCCATCTTCCATGTTAAGCTGGCGGAAAACTGTTTTCGTCATTTGATTACTAGAACAGACTTCACTTGAACCGTTAGAAGATGTATTTATTGGTTCTTCTTTTTTTTTGCCATTCTGCGAGAGTATGCGTCAAACGTTTTAATAATGCTACCGCTCAATCAGTGCGTTTAATGGGATCAGAAGCCAACAAAGAGGCGATCCGCATTAGAGACAGAGAACTTTTCGCGATGGCGCTTTTTAGCCCCATCGGTGTGGGTCGCTGGAAGTGTACATGGCCGATACTGTTCTTTATATCTAAGTGGTTATTATTTCACAACTGAACATAGCTTCAAAAACCGTATCAACTGTTCTACGTCATACGTAATTGCAACATCTGACACCTTTAGAATCTAACTAATAGAACATGTGTCTTGCCTGCTATGGCTTGTTAGGGTTACATTGTCGCGTTTGAAAGCCGTATAGCCGCGTAAACGTAACGCTAAACGTCTATTCAGGTGTGATGAGATCATTCTGTTCGAGATCGATACTTTTGATAACATCACTTCACTTTTCACTGGATAACTTGCACCGGTATGGATCTTGTTTATCCTCTTTGTTCTTCTCTCGTCAAGCATCTGAACGCTCCAAATCAACATGTTTGTAAAGGATAAGGCGTCTTGAGAACACTCTTGTGCACAACTTGTCGTCTGCCTCAGTAGAAGTCAGATATCTAACTACTAGCCAAGTCTGTTTCAAAGCTGTTGTTAAGCTGGGGATGTGATCCGTCATCCCAACCTGCAACTGTGATTATTATTATTATTGCTGTTACTCTAAACGGGGTTCCAGGAGAACAGCCGCGGGGTCGTCGAGTTGCGCGAGCTGCAGTTTCGGGGTCTGGAGGTTAGTAGCCGTCGCCGCGGAAGCAACGCTGGCCAGAAGAGGCGACCACATTGGACGGCCCGGGAATGACAGTTTGGGCTCAGGTGCCAGCAGACTTTCTACATCGAATGTTCGTCGAGTTGGTAAAACGGGCGGGGGGAAAGGTTGACAAAGCGTAAAGGGCGACAGGGCAGCTCCTGAAAGAGTTGTCGGTGGAGGTGGTACAGGACTGGCGCAGGGACTGTCGTCTTCATCAGGCACCGACAAGCCCATGTGTTTTCGTACCTTTCGTTGAGCCCGCCGTCTTCGAAAGTCGCCTCTCGTGAAATCGTCAATGTTGGCCGGATGAACGGCCCAGTAATGACCCTTTCCATTGGCACTGCGGCCAGCTTTGACAAAGCAGTCGTTCAGCGACAAATTGTGTCGAATCGAGTTGCGCCAGCCCGGCCCGCGGTTGCGGAAGTATGGGTAGTTTTCGAGAATGTAGTGGTAAATATCTGATAAAACCATCTTCTTTTCCGGTGAGCTTAAGATGGCCATAGCGATGAGGCCGATATACGAGTGCTGGGGTTTGGGATCTTCTTGCAAAAGGAAACGATTTAGACTATGGAACGGGTGGCCTAACAGCGGGCTGGGTACCTCGATTTGAGGCCCAAACGGCATCGGCGTCAAGAGCGACATCGGATTCTGGCTGACTAAACTCTGCTGATGTTGCTGAAGAAGACGCTGGGCATACTCCATTAGCCTTAGGTGACAATCTGTCATAGATGGTATGCTACTGAGGTCCGCGGGTTGAGGTGAACTAGACATTGTTACTGATCACAGTTTCGCAATACGAGGGAGATACGACTTGTACGATCAGTACCAGAATACAGGTGTTCTGCGACTCACACGGACCAACCAACCGGCCACTAGGCAACAGTTATACTTGTGGCTACAACTTTTATTGCCAAACAGGGACCGATCCGATGACAAGGCCGACTAACCAGAACTGTGAAGCTAAACTATAGTGTCTTCATCCGTCTGAAATGCGTGAGGAACTGTCCTTGTTTTCGCACTTGTTACTTGATGGCAGCTTTAATTTATGATGCCTGCTTAATCGACCGTTGCTGCACTAATCGACGTGTTCACAGAGAAATTGCTGCCACGGTCCCTACTGTTACCTTCAGTTCGTACGTGGTTGTTGCTCCCACAAAGAGCAGGACACGAGTGCCTGCGGCTGGTAATTGTAGCGAGTTTATGTTTGATCGAGTAGGACACATGCGAAAGAGTCGACGTTGTACACGAACAACCAACACACAGCAGCAGCAGTAGTCAGCTCATAACTAGAAACTCAGCACTTGTTCGTAGGCTCTCACTTACACATACAAATACACACAGACAGCCACCGGGAGCACTCGAAACACTCACGTTCGAACATTCAGAAGACAACGGCCCGGTCCCCCCCGCAGTGTTCAGGCCCACACAACACACAGCGAGGCAGACGCCAGCAGACACAAGCAGACAATATTTGCAACGCCGTTTCACAACAGTGTAAAAATATACACACACACACACACTCGCTTAGTACAGGGAGGGCAGGCCAACGCTACGGTCGGCTCCGCCATTCGCTGGAACTTCGCGCGGGGAGGGGCCATAGGCGGAGTCCAACTCAGGCCGACAGCCAATGGCAGAGGCTTAAATTCAATAAAAAGTTTGACGCTTTAACGCTACTACTCGGTTATTGCCAGCTACGGCTACATCTAGAAGTACTGCTGCATCACCATCACTATCACACTGTATTCGTCGTTGTCCGCGTCGGTGTTCTCCTGCCACCGCTGCCGAAACTCCTGCTGCTGTTATTGTCGTTCTGGTCGTGAAGGAGAATCGAAGCAGGCGGACAGACGGGCCGGGAATTCGCCACCGTTATTCCTCCAACACTGGCCGTCTCCTAGCCTCCAGTTGTATATAGAGCTTGTTCTCTGGCGACTATGGGAGTAGAATAGAATCGAATAGCAGCTTGTACGCTAGGACAGGCAACAACGGCAGATGTATGAGAAGAAGACGAAGTTGGCCGATCTGACGGGCGGCATCCTACGAACGAAGAGGTGGATGCAGGTAGCGGCAGGCGCCTAGGAGAGCAGAATGGGAGCTCCGCCGGGGGAGGAGCACAAGGAGAACGTTGTTCAGGTCGACGAGCTCTACCGCTTCTGCTGGGGCAACGATGCGGTAGCGAAGCGAACAAACGTACAGTCGTCACCATCAGCAGCTTCGATTGAATCCAACTCTCTTCAGTAGTCGTTTCCTCTAGTGGCGTGTCTTGCTTCTGCTTGTCCCGACCTACCTGACGTGCTGCAGTCACCGCTACGACTGCTGCTGCTGCTGCTGCTGCTGTTGTTGTTGTTGTTGTTGTTGTTGTTGTTGTTGCTATCTTCGTTTTCCGCTTGCAAGAAAATGGCGGAAGCGGCTGGGAGGCGCTGGTGGGGGATCCATGGGGGCTGGGTATGCCTATGGGCCATTGGGCTGACAGCGTAGTAGCAGAAGAAGAATAGAAGCAGCAGGAGAAGCTAGGAGCCAGACTGCGTATATATTTAGACAAATTCAGTCAGAAAGCCTGTGTTGTCCTACATAATGAAAAATTACTGAGAGTACCAAAAAAACATACATATTTAAAAAGAAATATGTCAGTTAATTAATAGTTCGTTTCATTAAGGCTTTCGACGTAACCTTTCAAGTCAATGCAATGAATTATTACGTGACGACATTTTGACAAGCATGACA